>NW_012153840.1:2461236-2470354 GCF_000956105.1 Propithecus coquereli
AGGTACTCAGGAGGCTAAGGCAGGAGGATCAAGCCTGCAGTGAACCATGATTGGGCCATTGCACTCCAGCCAGGGCAACAGAGCGAGACTCTATCACTAAAATAAAAAAGAGGGAAGAAAGTCAAAGTTACTTGCTCACAAATGAATCAGAGACAGACAGGACTTGGGGTTCAAATTGCAGGTTTCTTAACCTTTAGATAAATTCCCCCACTCCCTGAATCCTGCTGGTGTGGATGGCTTCAGGCAGAGGGAGCCTGAAGGATTCAGGACTCATCCAGAAGGACGAAAAGCAGAATTTCAGCCCTTTCTCCAGGCCAGAAAGCAAATCAGTTCTCAGTTCTTGCTCAGCCGAGGAGTCTGGGTCAGTGGTTTCTCCCAGACAAAACCATCCCCTGGAATGAGCGCCAGTCTCCTAAGGCTCTCAGCAATCGGCTCACTGGAGCATCCTTCCTGTGTAAATGCAGAGACAGCCAAGCAAAGAATTTCTGAGCTGCAGAGTAATTATTTCTCAAACGTGCCCCAGGGCCTTTGCATTTACCATTCACCCTGCCTGAAATGCTCCCGCCACCAATCCCAAGCACAGGGCTCATTCTCCTGCCTCCTTCAGGTCTTGACTCATGGACAGTTTTCTGGAGAGGACCTTATTGTTCTCCCCATCTCTAAAACTGCAGTGTTGCCAGAGCCCCCAGCAATGACCATTTTCCTTCCATACCTAATTTTTTCTTAAAGCTCTTTTCCCATCTGACACCACCTAGGTTTTGCATTTATTTGTTTATCGTCAGGCTCCCTCTACCTCCACTAGCACATAAGTGACACAGAAGGCACTCAATATTCGTGGAAGCACTGAAAAGTGGCCACAGCAGAGGCGTGCTCAGGGTGTGGGAGAGACAGAAGGCATGAGAGGCTGCCAGGAAGGAGGCTCTGAGCTGCCAGGCCTGGCAAGTGGAGGCCGGGGTCATTCTAGGAGAGGGGGCGGTGTCTGCAGGCCCACAGACACCCGCAGAAAGCTGGTGTGTCCCGGGAGCCACGCTGAGCGCAGCAGAGCCTGAGCTCAGCTAAGTGGAGAGTCGGGAGGAGGTGCGCCCAGCTGGGAGGCCAGCTGCGAGCTCTGGGCACAGCACGCTGGGACCTCGCCTGGTGCCTTGGGCTGGGGTGAAGCAAACCTGCCTATTCCCGGGGTTTTTTGGGTAGAGGTTTCCAGGGAGGTCTCCATTCTGCGTGTGTTTTCCCTCCTAGCTTCCCGAGCTGTGCCTGCACTGGGGGCCTGGAAGGAACCGTGGTTGTTTAGCCGTAAGGCAAAGAGCCCAAGAGGAGACGACTTCTGCCTCCAAGTGCGAGTGTCCCACCAACCCAGGGGTGAGGCACAGCCGTCCTCCATCCCCATCCCTGCTTGCAGTGGGAGGTTTGGGCTTAACTGGGTCTATTTAGGACAACTTTTCTAACACTCAAGGGCTGGAGTGTGTGTGTCAGTCTCACGGGTCCCCACGGGAGGCCGTGGAAGTTCTTTCTGGGAGGCCTCTTTCTGTATCAGCAGGTGGCCAGAGCGGTTGGTAAGAGCAGGTGTCTGTACTTGACGGCCCAGCTTCTCTACTTACTAGCTGGGTGACTTTGGGAGAGTTTCTTAATGTCTTTGTGCCTCTGTTTCATCATCTGTAAAATGGGCATGGCGGCAGCACCCGCCTCACAGCCTACTCCAGAGAATTGAATGCGGTAACACGCGCAAGTACCTCCAACAGTGCTCGTGGGGCTAGCTGCTGTGGCCACCGGCAGGTACTGAGAACAGACGCAGCCCGAGGCTGGGAGGTGGACGCAAAGGCTCTCCCAAGTTCCAGCAGCCCTGGGGTGCTGGGAGGAGCAAACTCGTTCACACAGAGGAGGGGCTGCAGGCTCTGGACTGGCTGTGTCCACCACCCGCCTTTCTCCTCCCGGACCTAAAGATGCTAGGTGCTGCCCTGCCCCCAACCCTGTGTGCCCAGTGTTGGTCACACGGAGGACAGCAGAATCCTGGCTCTTGAGGGATTTATGGCCAGGTCAGAAAGAGAAGGCTGAAAACAAATGGATGAATCACGTCTTTTGATTTTTGCCCATTCATTCATTCAGGCAAACTTATTACCTACTTTAACCTGGAGACTTGACTCCACGTTAGCAGAGACACAAAGCTACCTAAGGTCTTTACCAATAACCCAAAGCAGTGCATGGATAACAAAGGCTATGAGAATGTGAGTATTTGGGGTGGGAGGGTGGGAGTCAGAGACGAGCTTGACAGACCTCTGGGAAGGCCTCTGGAAAGAGGGACTCTCCCAGATTTCAGACGATTGGGCAAAAGCGTAACCAACCACATCTGGAGTCTGCACGTTCTGGTGGCTGGCACCCCGCACCCTCCGAGCTGGGCTCCTGCCAGACCCTTGGGCATTTCATAAGCCAAAGATGGGGAGCCTATTCAACCCCCAGCCGGGAGCCCTGAATTCCAGAGATAACATGAGCACACGACCACGCTACCTCTGGGCTTTTGGGCCCAGCACCTGGCTCTGACACTAACTGGCTACACAAACAGGGCAGGTCCCAATCTCGGGGGCTCAGTCTCCTCATCAGCAACATGGGAATCAACTTCCCATCTGTCTCCACAGACCAACCAGCAGGTGTGCTCTGCTCCTTAGCATGTTCCTATCTACATCAGCTTCACACCCTTGCTACCTTGGCGAACACATCATTTTGGTTATCTGAGTTTTCTAAATACTTGAGCCCTCCAAACATCAAACTCTCAACAAACGTATTGCTTGACCCATTTCCTGATGATGGAAGCTTTTAAAACACGGCGATGAGAGTGGAGGAGACAACCTGTCATCCTCACTGGCAAATAACAGGGAAAACGTTAAGCCTTTATCCAGCTTTCTCACAGGGACTGTATCAGTGCGCAACCAAACAGAAGGCGACGGGAAGTCTCCCTGTGGAAGCAGGGTCCTAGCTCCTGCGCGAGAGGAGAGGACACCGCCACCCTGCTACTCCTGCCGGATGTCCGCATTCAGGCGTGACACACCCAGGGCGCCGACATCACAAAAGCAAGATGACCAGGCAGTGCGTGCCTCCTGAGGGGAGGACCTAATATCTCCTTTGAACGAAGCTTGCAAAAAATTAGTAAATAAATGAGTCTGAATCTGATCAAGCCTCTAGACGAGCTATCAATTTACGGGAAATTCAAAGGACGGAAGAACCTGTGAGAGGACACCAGGGGGATGCAATTAGCAAACTCCAGACCCAGAGAAACCTACCAGACAAGAGCCACGGTTCCTTTGGCACATAATTAGCAAGAATAATAAAAAAGAAACGAAGAGGAGTTTCTAGATTAAAAAAGTCTTAAAAAGACATTTCGACTCATCACACACATCGTGTGGATATCTGTCTGATCCTGATTCCAACAAAGTACAAAATATATAACTTTATGAGCAAACAGAAAATTTGCATAACAGAATATCTGATCATTTTTTCAAGTGGGATAATAGTTTGGAGGTTATGTTTCCTGGAGAGTCCTTATGTTGTATAGGTGTACAATATTTATAGATGACACGATGCACCCGGGATTTGCTTCAAAATAAGAAGAGGAGGAGGGAGGGGCAAAATCAGTCACTGGGGCCAGGTGACGGGTACCCAGGATTCATTATATTATTCTATTGCCTTCCATATATGACAGAAATTTTCCATAATTAAAGGAAATGCCACCAAGGCTAGCAGAGGACAGTTTATGCCTCTGCCTCATGGTCCAGATTTCAGAGCTTTCAAGTTGGTTGGTCTGTAGACTTTTCTTTTTTTTCTTCAAGTTCTGCCTGCATAGGTACCCAAAGGAGCCCCTCCCAACACGTCTGCTCTAAGCTGCTGTGGGCTTAGCAGGACTCCGCCCGCTGCAGGTGTGTGTACGGCACGAGTCGTCCCAGCCTGGGCAGGGGTGCCACGCGAGCAAAGGCGCTCAGCGCTATGGCTCCTGCCCTTCCTGGTGCTCAGTGTGTCTGGGGAGCTGAGATGCCCCGTGCCCGGGTTCTGGACAAGCGCTACGTCACAGCCACCCTCCCGCACTTTCAGCAGGATGCTGGGTGCGGGAGGGAGAAGCAACCGGCATAGTCTCTTAGCAGGTCACCCTGGGCTGTAGCCCCGGGTCTGGTTTGAAAATGTTCCTGCCTTTGCAGACCATGCCCAGGATGTCACCTGGGTAGTCTGCGCGTGGGCAGCAGGCTGACCGGTTTCCCGGCTGGAGGGAAGGGGGCTGTGGGCTTACCCCAGGGGGCCTGCACGCGCACGTGAAAAACTGCCGACTCAGCGTGCAGGATTTATTTACTTCTGCAACGGAGAAGAGCATTTGACCTCTTAAGGAAACAAAAGTGAAGAATTTCCTGCCTGATTGTCCAGGGGGGAATAACAGGAACTGGGCTAGTTACAGCCCAAACAAACAGGCTAAGAGATGAGGAGGAAGGAGCGGCCTTGGGGACTGTGGCTGGGGGTGGGTGGGACCTCAGCCTTGCCTCTCATGTTCCCGCCACCACCACTGTGGCTCAGCGGCCCTGGGCCCACAGGGACCCTCGAGGACCTGGGCTGACTCTCGGGATAACAGCAGCGCCTCACACAGACCTTGAACTTGGAAGGCAGATGGGATAAGCTGGGAAGAGCCTTAGATTTTGAGCAGGATCTCAGGGCCAGAAACCCTGTGGCACCCTGTGCAGGTCACGTAATCTATGATCTCGGATCCTGCCGTTCCACAGGGTGTTTTAGAGGCTCACATGAAGTGAGCTCTGTGAAGTGCTCTGCAAACAGTGAAGTGTTCTGCAAACATGGTGGGGCATTATCACTCCTTGGCATAGACAGATCACTCATCCTCACCCAACCTAGTGAGTACCAGTGTTCCCATTTCATGAATGGAACCCCTTAGCTCCTCTGAGCAACATAAGGCTCAGAGGGGTTAAATGACTGGCCTTTGGTCATACCGCTGGTGACAGTGAAGGCTCTTCTCTCAGGCTTCCCTGAGGCCTGTGTATTCCAGCAGGACCTGTCGTAACCCCTGCAACCTCAAGCTATTCACCAACTTGGGAAAAGCCCCTTCCTCCCTGACTTTGACAGCCCACGGTGGAGCTGGGATCCTGGCGCCCAGACTCCAAAATGGTGCAGTCCAGGCGGGTGAGGTTTGGCCGACGTCCTGGCCTCACAGCAATGAGCTTGGCACTGAGCTTCCAGGGAGAGAAACTACCTGCTTCCACAGGCCACAAGCTTAGGGCAAACAGAGCTTCCAGGAGCCTCGGTAAGCCCCACGGGCAAAATAGTTACGTTATTAAAAAGGGAAAGAGGAAGGAGGTGACTTCTCTGCCCCAGAACCTGGCGGGCGAGACTCCTCTGCGACCAGTCCCGCTTGCAGGGCCAGCCCTGTGCCGAGCTTGGGCGACAGGGCACCTCCCTTCTCATGCTGCTAAGGGGGAACTCCAGCCTTTTGCATGTGGGAGATGCTACGAACCGATAAATCTATCAGGAAAAAACCTCTTATGCAAATCAAAGCCGAGAAGTTAAATGGGTGGCAGCAATCAGATGTGTTAGCAAGCAGCCGTATGCGGGAAATGAGTGCGCTCTGTTCCCAAACAACCTCCTGCGCTTTGGAATTATCCACTTTGCAGGCCTGTGAAACATCTGCTGTGAAGGCAGGCGGGCGACCTACCTGCCCGTCACAGCGGAGACCGGGAAGGGAGGCCCCCTGCTACCCAGTGGGCCGGCCCGCCAAGCCCACCGTGTCCTACCAGAGCTCTGCCCGAGCCCCCCGCCTGGGACCTCTCTCCTTCTCTGAGTCTAGACCTGGACAGCCTGGCAGCAGCAAGGCCTCCGAGAGCCCTGGGCTCAAAGTGTACCTTCTCCACTCCCACTGAGCGCTTTGTGCCTTGAAGTTCTTATCTGTAAAGTGGGAAGCACAATGTCTGCGCCTCATAGGGTTGTTGGAAGATTAAATTCCTAGCTCATAAAAAAACCCGCACTGGATTTGGACTGACAGCTCTGGGTTCAAATACTGCTTCTGCAGCTCACTGGAGACAGTTTTCTGAACAGCAAATGGAGATAATTATACCAATAATACTCCATCCCAACACCCTGGTGGTCTGGTTCCGGAGGCCAGCCCAGCCTCCCAGCCTGCTAACTCAGGACTGTTACCAAAGGCTACATGAGTGCCTGGGGAGTTCCTGGCAAGGGCTTGGCCCCTAAAAGGCACTGAGTAAATACAGCTATCATTGTTACTAGTGCCATCATTTCTTCCCTGGAAGTTTCTAGAACTGCAACCCCGGGTGCATCCTATCCTTCTTTCCTGCTTTAGTTTCCTCCTTAGCACTTAGCACCAACCACCAGCTCACATATTTTACTTATTTCTCTTGTCTCTTGTCTATTTTGTCAACTGCTGTATCCCCAGTACCTAAAGCAGAGCTGGAACATAGTAGGTGCTCAGTAAATACCTGTGGAATGAATGAGTGATTGGCCATCACTGCCCAGCCCACCTGCTTCTGCTCTGACACGTGGACAGTCAGCTCTCTGCACGGGATGAAATATGTGGGGGGGAGGAAGGGAGAAGGTGGGAGGAAGGGAGAAGGTAGGAGAAAGACCCTGCCCTTCCACAAGGGGTCACACTGCATGCAGCTTGCCCCACCTGTTGGGACCTGCCCGGCTCAGGTCTTTTTTGCTCCCATGCAATCCAATCAGAGCTTAGCAAGCAGCTACTGCGTGCAAGGTCCCTGCTAGGTCACCACCAAACCCCCGCAGGCGGGAGAGGGGTTCTCCCTTCCCTCAGCCCAGCAAAGACTTAGCTCAAACCCCCATGGCCAGAAGGCCTGGGCCACTTACCTACACTCCTACCCCAGCCATGGGGACCGTCCTTGTTTAAACAAGATATTGGATGCAAAAGTGTCTTGTAAGCTCTGAAGGGTTTAGCCTTTGGTGTTTATCCATGAAGCATCATCAGTGCTCCCAGGCTGGCCGGCGAGTGGGTTGGCAGGGCACCCCAGCACCCGAAGTCTCATGGCGGTGGGACCTGTCTCTGACACGGCTCACAGGCCCAGGGCTCAGACGCCTCCTGAGTTCTGATCTTCCATCCTCTGGCCACCCCAGGAGCTGCCTGGACATCTGCCTGGGGCCCGGCGGCACAGTAAAGCACAGAGAAAACGAAACTCTAAGTGCCACCAGGGCCTGCTGAGGTGTCCGTCCACTGCAGAGGGGACATCGGTTTCCTTGCTGCCGGGGTGTCAACACCAACCCTCTTCAGGCTAAGATTTAAACTCACGAAGAAAGAGGAAGGGGTGGGCACAACTGTGGGTAATCCGGAGCCCGGGAAAGTGGGGCAGAGTCACCGGGGCAGTCTCGGGGGGTGGCGGAGGGGGTGCGCACGGCACCGACAGACGGCACCTGCCCTGGCCTGTGCCGCGAACACTGGCGCGTGGTCTGCAGTGAGCCGGGGTGGGCTCCAAGGCCCCTGGTCCACGCCCAGCAACCTGCAAAGGCAGATCTGTGGCACGGACTAAAAACATGTTTTTTCTAAATAAAACCCGCGACGACGTTAGCGATCAGAGTGCACCTGTAAAACACAGTGAGTCTCCAAGCCCGAGAACCTACGTGTTTCGCGATGAGGGCTGGTCATGGTGCCCCATGTTCCCAGGTGGGCTTGGCTTGTGGATTCTCCTCCCCAACTTACACGAGGCTGGGAGTGACCTGGACATATTCACCCCTGTAACCCCCCAGCTCAGAAGAATCATCACCATTAATAATGGCCACAATGAAAACTGGATTCCTAAGCACCTGGTTCATGCCCAGCAATGAGTGTGCTGGAAGCACTAGGGCTCTGCGTTGTTTCAGTTAATCCTCATAACCAGCAGGTGGTAGGTACTATTACTATGTCCATTTTACAGATGAGGAAACTGAGGCATGAGATCTAAGTGTCTTGCTAAAGATTGGTCAATGAGCATTGGAGGTAGGATTTGAACCCGCAAATTCTAATGTCAGGGATAGATCAAGGTCCTATGAAGGGACCTTTGACCCCAGACTTAGTTTCCCCAGAGACTAACTTTGAAGAGACACAACCTCATCTCCGTGAGGTCGGCAAACACAATTAACAAACACCTGCCACAGGCCCGGCTCTATGCCGGGGGATTTATACACATCATCTTATTTGATTCTCGGAACAACCTGAAGTAAACTTTATTGTCCCCACGTTACAGGTGAGGCAACTCAAGTTCTGAGAGGTAAGGTCACTTGTCCAAGATCTTAACAGCTAGAAAGTGGCAGAGCTGAGAACCACATCTGTGGACTCTAGAAAGTTCTTTCCACTGCGCGTTGATTTCGCACAATGCCCAGGCCCTCCTGCACAGTGTATATCCTCGGATCTAGGAAGCTGGACGGTATAAGAACAGTATTTTAGGGCCACCAAGGAAGGAAATGTCCATTAATTCTGGGGCATCACTCAGGGGAACATGGCTAAAATGCAAAAAGTGTGCATTTGGAATTGATGGAATACTGAATGCTCTCAACCGGACAGCCTTGTGAGTTCTGACACCACCATCCTCCCCCTGATGGTGCAGATAAGGAAACCGAGGCTCAGCCAGGCTAGGGGATCAGCTCAGGACCACACAGCTCACACGAGGGGCAGTCGGACCTAAGTCAGGGATTGGGACAGTTGGCCCCAGGTCTGTCCACCTTGCTGCGCCTTTGACCTAGGTATGCCCAGCACCTTCCCTGGTATGGAGAACACAAGAGGTTCAGAGAGCACGTCGTTTAGAGGGGGCAGAAGGAAGAACAGGAGGAGGACTGGCGCTGTGCTTCCCCGGCAGGGCCAGGACCGATGTCTGCCATGAGCAGTTGACGCGTAGAGGCGGCTCTGGGACAGACCGGTGTGCGTGCGTGTGCGGGAGGGAGCACGTGAGGGCCGCCTGGGGGCAGACGGAGAACACAGCTTCGCCTGAGGGAGCGGCGCAGCAGGCGGGTGCATTTCACGGCACACCTGGGGAGTGTTGTCCAACCGCAGGGGGAGGAGACGGGGGTTTCGCAGGATCCTGAGCTGAGTGACAAGGGAAGGGTGAACACTGAGGACCTGCAGGCTACATCTCCCCCCGCCCCCCCC
>NW_012153840.1:2470404-2535293 GCF_000956105.1 Propithecus coquereli
AAAAAAAAAAAAAAAAAAAAATAGTATTTTAGGGCCACCAAGGAAGGAAATGTCCATTAATTCTGGGGCATCACTCAGGGGAACATGGCTAAAATGCAAATAGTGTGCATTTGGAATTGATGAAATACTGAATGCTCTCAACCGGACAGTGTTGTGAGTTCTGATACCACCATCCTCACCCTCATGGTGCAGATAGGGAAACCGAGGCTCAGCCAGGCTAAGGGATCAGCTCAGGACCACACAGCTCACACGAGGGGCAGTCGGACCTAAGTCAGGGATTGGGACACTCGGCCCCAGGTCTGTCCACCTTGCTGTGCCTTTGACCTAGGTATGCCCAGCACCTTCCCTGGTACGGAGAACACAAGAGGCTCAGAGAGCACGTCGTTTAGAGGGGGCAGAAGGAAGAACAGGAGGAGGACTGGTGCTGCGCTTCCCCGGCAGGGCCAGGACCGATGTCTGCCATGAGCAGTTGACGCGTAGAGGTGGCTCTGGGACAGACCGGTGTGTGTGCGTGTGCGGGAGGGAGCACGCGAGGGCCGCCTGGGGGCAGACGGAGAACACAGCTTCGCCTGAGGGAGCGGCGCAGCAGGCGGGTGCAATTCACAGCACACCTGGGGAGTGTTGTCCAACCGCAGGGGGAGGAGACGGGGGTTTCGCACGATCCTGAGCTGAGTGACAAGGGAAGGGTGAACACTGAGGACCTGCAGGCAACATCTCCCCCCGCCCCCCCGCCAATTTCCACCGCCCCCTTTTAAGCTAGAACTTGAGTGCAGAGGACGCTGCCTACAAATGTACATTTTGGTTGCCATCCCTTGGCCAAACCCATTGGGCCGAAGGGATTTTTTGTTTTATTGACTGACTTCTGCTTTACTTTTTACAGACAGCTTTACCGAGGTACAACCGACACAGAATAACCTGCACGTAATCTGAAGTGTGTAATTAGATAAGCTTTGACATACGCAGAGGCCTGACACCATCACCACAATCGAGATAATGAATCTCTTCACAGCCCCTCAAAGCGGCGAATAAATTTCAACCCACACCCCGAACACCGGTTACCACCGCCTCTGCCAGGCGGAGCGACAGAGATGAAAACAGCTAACCTAGCGCCCGCGGGACGCGGGCACCGCGTGGGCATCTCACACGTGCCATCCTACCTCAGAAAGCTCCGAGGGGAACGCTCGCGTCACTCCGCGTCACCTGTGACCGGCAAGCACCACGTGGGCCAAGTCCAAATCCCAGCTCTGCCCCTTCCCAGTCACGTGGCCTTGGGCACCTTCCTCCAGCCCTCTGTGCCGCGTCCCCGGAGCACAAGAGCATCCTCCTCAGGTGTGTGCGTGTGTGTATTAAAGGAGTTCATATCCACCTAGGGGACTAAGGACAGTACTTGGCACCATGATGACGATGACGATGTCGCCGATTCTCTGAATGGGGAAACATGTTCCGGGAAGTTAAATGACTCACCCAAGGTCATTCAGAGAGTCACCGGCCAAACGGGCTTAGAACTCAGGCAGTCTGGTTCCAAGCCGGTGCTGTTAACCCTGAAGCTGCCCTCTTAGGGCACGAAAGACTCAGAGCCCAACGGAGCTAGGTGGCCTCGCCTCTGGGACCGCAGACCCACCGGCTCCTGGCCCGATCACCCCGTCAGTGGTGTTGGCAGGCCGCGCGCACGGATTTCTCTCCGCAAACTCAACCGACTGCGGCCGTCCTGGTTCCCTTCTGACGTTCTGTGTCCTCCACAAATGCTACAAGTGAATCTTGGCTGGGGCAGCCTTGGCTGGGAGAGAATATGGCTGAATAATACTTTTGTGCTTGCTACGTGCCAGGTGCTGGGCGGTGCTTTACTGCCTCAAAAATTCCTCCCAGTGATTCTAGGAAGAATGAACCGTGCCTTGCAGATGGGTTACTGGCATCCCAGAGCGGCATAGTAGCCAAGCAGGGTTTGGTCACTGATTGGCCTGGTGTCCTCATGACACCCTTTCCCCTGCAGCCCCACCTTGGGGTGAGGTGCTCCCGGGAGGGAGGGAGGGGGCACTGGCTTGTGCATTAGGTTCCTGTTGCTGCAGTAACAAATGACCACAAACTCTGTGGCTTAAAACGATACAAATTTATTATCTTACAGTCCCAGGGGTCACAAGTCTGAAATAGATTTCACTGGGCCAAAATAAGGGTATTGGCAGGGCCACGCTCCTACTAGAGGCTCCGGGGGGATCCCATTTCTTTGCCTCTTGCAGCCTTTAGAGGCCACCCGCATCCCTGGCTTGTGGCCCCTTCCTCCAGCCTCAAAGTCAGCAAGGTGGCACCTCCCAGTCTCTCTGACTCTGACCTCTGCTTCCAACACTGCACCTCATTCCCTCTCCCTCACCTGCCTTCCCCTCTGTAAGGACCCCTGTGATTACACTGGGCCCCCTGGATAACCCAGGATAATCTCCCCATCTCAAGACCCTTATTCACACCTGCAGAGTCCCTGTTGTCATATAAAGTAACATATTCACAGGTTCCAGGGATTACAATGTAGACATCTTCGGGGGGCCGCTATTCAGCTGACCACAGGCTGGGATTGCTGCACCTGCCTCACCAGCCCTCCAGAGCCAGGGCCAATAGGCAGGACGTAGTGAAGCCAGACAGGGCAGACTAACGGTGTCCCACGTCCAGCGGGAGCAGGCGGTGGGGGTGGGGAGACCCAAGGCAGAGCGCCCACACGCCTCCAGTCCAGGCCTGGCTCGAGCTGGGGCTACATGGACAGGATCGTTCCTCGAAGAGCAGAATTACTTTTAAGTTCTAAAAATACCACCCTGTTGCTAAACAAACACCGGGGCTCTTGTGAAAGAGCAACAACATGAAAGGCCTGGCAAGGGGCACCCGGAGATTCTGATCTGCAAGCGGATTGAGGCAGCTCCCTCTGCTGCAGCAGCCAAAGCCATTTCCGAAGTCCTCGTGGAGCTCAAGGCCAAGGTCAGGCTCTGGACGCGGGCCAGCACGGGCCAGCGCCTGGGGCTTAAGGCACTGGGTAGGAGGAAATAACAGAGAAAGGGAGTAAACAAATAGTTTCAAGGGAGGGGCCTTCATGTGCTACCCCCATCTTTTATTCCAAACGACCCTGCAAAGCAGTCATTGTGATGGCCATCATCCTGGGGTAAAACAAAGGCTCAGGGAGGTGAAGCAACTTTCCCAGAGTCACACAGCAGGAAGATCTGGGATTCTGACCAGGTCCACCCGATTCCGAGACCAGTGTCCTTTCTGCTTCACCACCCAAACCGCTGAGGTTCAACACGTGAACTTGACAAAGACTTGCTGACTATTGTTCCTAGCCAGATGGCAAAGTGGCTGGCCGTGCGAGTCCTTCAGCCCAACAGCCTGGGTCTGAATCCAGGCTCTACCAAGCTGGTGGGGTGGGAATCTGCATATCTCTTAGCCTCAGTTTCCCCATTAAAGTGGAGTCACTAAAAGCACCCTCCTTGCTTGGGTGCATGGGGTGCTGTGAGGATTTAAGGAGTGAATTTGGGTAGAGTGTTTGGGCTGGAACAGTGCCATACCTGCAAAGGGAAAACCCCCAGAGTCCCCAGCCCCACTCACAGCCCCTGCCGGTCTGCTGGGTGGGCTTTCCCTGGCCGTCTCCTGAGCAGAAGTCGGCAACACCTCTACCTACCTCAGGCTGACACAGACAGAGAGCAGAGAATGCCTAGGCCCCCAAACCGAAGATAATTCCTAAACCCATGCAAGGCTAATCTCTGGAGCATCTTTTGGCCACAAAACCATGAAAACCATCAGTGAATCCATCAACTAGCAGCTGGGGGGTGCCCACCTCCCACCCCGCCTGCCCCTGCCTGGGAGCCAGCAGGACAGGATGGAGAGCAGGGGAGGGTCCCAGGCCCTGCTTGCACCCGGGCACAGACTCATATTTCTACTTCCTGTCTGCCTCATTCCAAACCAGACTTAACGCTACTGGATGATAACTGAGTGCTAAGCCCGTCCAGGTGCTACGTTCCAAGTACCTCACATGCATTATCTCATGGATAATGAAGTGGGTGGAAAGTGCCACACCCATTTTATAGATGAGGAAGCTGCAGCTAAGAGAGAGGTCAAGCAACTTGCTCAAAGCCACATGGCAACTCAGCAGTGGCGCTGGGATTTGATCAGGTCCCGATGCCTTCTGCGAGGCCCCCCTCCACCCAGGTGCCCACGTCCTGATCAGCCAAGAGGCTCTGAGCCCTGCTGCCAACTCCCAGCCCAGTCCCCGGCCCTGCATCCTCAGGGGGACAGTCTCATGAGTGGTCCATTCACCCTTCATTGTTCCAGCACAGCTTCACTGAGAAGCCAGTGTCCTGTGTGTGTGCTGGATGCTGGGGACACGTCAGGCACAGGCTGGCTGCCCCCTGGAGCTGACAGCCAACGAGCAACTCAAATATAGAAAGCAGAAACTGTGAGGTCATTATAGAAATGACAATAACCGGAGGGGCAGGGGACACAGGGCAGATCCCCTTGGGAAGGAACTTTCCAGAAGGACCTCTCTGAGCAGGTGACATTTAAGCTGAGGCTGAGTAGGATGAGGAGGAGCCAGGAGCTCGAAGGGGCAGGAGATACAGGAAAAGAACATTCCAGGCCCAGGGAACAGCAAAGCACAAGGCAGCGGGAACGAATGGCCTCAGGGCGTTTGGGAGACAGAAAGCACAGTGTGGCCAGGCACCTGGGAGATGAGGTCAGACAGGGAGGGGACCCTGGGGCGTGAGGCTCCCACAGCGAAGCTCTTTGGGAAGACCAGCCCTTCCTCCCGGGGCTGGGAGAGGCCGGTGGGGAGGGAAGGCTGGCCCAGGTCACGCAGAGAGGACCGAGGGCCTCCCGCAGACCGGCCCTGATCACACCCATGGGAGGGTGCGGATACAGAAACGCGTGGCCACAGGACTTCTCCCCACGCTGAGTTGGGCGCGGTCAGGGCCCTGGGCCTGTCTCCGAGCCCGGGCTGGGGAGCTGCCGGCTTTCTCAGCGTGTCGTCCTACATTCCTCGGGCACCGCGCTAGGCCCAGCCCTGTGCTGGCCCTGATGACTGATACACTGATGACTAAGCCACAGGAGCAAAGAGGAGGGCGTGAGCCAGTCTGGGCGGAGGGGGACGCGTGGGAATGAGGGAAAGGCCCACTCGGCGAACCCCTGCTGCAGGCGCCGGACACTACGGGGTGGGTGTCAGGGGAGGCCAAGTGGGTTCTGCTCCCAGAAAGAGCTGGAAACTGACATGGACACTCGAGTATGCCACACGGGGCACGAGGCAGGCCAAACACCAGCCTCTCCAGGAGCCTGGCAGAAGGGGCACCAGCTGTCTACAGGCAGCACGAGCCCGGGTGGCTGGGTTGGCTCGTTTTCTAGGACAAGCTGGAAATCCACACCGAAAATTTCCGACTTTTAAATAGTGGCAACAAATTTGAAAATTAAAAAAGCCCCTTGTAGGCTCAAGAAAACCTGTCTGCAGGTCACTGGTTACAGAGTCTGGAACAAACGGAGGTAAATATACATCAGGGAAGACGCCCGCAGGCACTGGGGCGGGGCGGGAGGGGGCTCCCTGGAAGGGGGTGTTTGGGGCAGTCAGCGAAGGGTGAGTGGAGAAGAACCGCTGCCAGGACAAGAGCCCCCACCCGCCTGCAGACGCCGGACTCAGCCCCTGCTTTATTCCCCGTGCAGTGGACGGGGGTCCGGGCGCTGTCTCTAGTCTCTTCTGATAGCAAAGGGAAGGGGACAGAAGCTCGGCCCAGGGAGACTGTCTCCGGAGCTCCTGGTCTAAGAGAACTGGATCCAGAGCGGCTGATGCCAGGCCAGGCTCTGCAGGGAACCCAGCGAAACGTCACAGGAGTTTAGGGGCAGAACAGGACAGCCGGGCCGGCACTGGCATCACAGCAGAGGGCACCTGAAGGCCCTGCCTGGAGCTCTGGCCTCACGTTGAAGACACACACTCCCTCCCTTCCAGCTGGGGCAGCTGCCCTTCCGGCCGGCTTGCCACCTTCCTAGCGTCACATATATATCCTCAGTGACTTTCCATAATGACTCAGCCTACTCTTACAGTCAAGGAGGACTGCCCTGCTGCTAAGCTCTGCTGCAGCAGCGATGGCCTTGGTGGCCTGTGGCCTCTTCCGTGCTGGGTCTGAAACATGGCACGGTGAGGGTGTCACTTCAGTCCTGGGGGCTGCTGTGCCCAGGGCAGCAGGCTGAAGTGACATTAGTCAATCCTCACCACCCCTTTACCAGGCAGGTTCTACTGTTATCCCCACTTTGCAGATGAACAAACTGAGTCTTGGAAGGGCTGTGCAGCTAGTCCGAGGTCCTGTAGATCCTGTACACCAGAGCCAGGATTTGAACCCAGAGCCCACAGGCCCCACCCCCGACGTGGTACTGCTTCCAGCAATGCCGAGAGAAGGCTCACGGACCACACACAAGTGATGGTCCACGGCCCGAGAGGAAGGGAAAGAGAAATAAGCAAAACCAAAATGACTGTGAAACTGTCTTGCCCGAAGTACAAAGATAAATATTCCCAGAGTGACCCTGAGTCACTGAGAAATGCTAAACTGTGCTCCTCTGAGCCTGTCTGGGAAGGCGGGCGCACGAGGCTCCAAGAAGGCTTGCTGTCCTGGGTGGCAAAGGGAACCGCGATCCCACCAGCACCTAGAACTGGGTCTCAGTAAATGCCTGCTGAAGCAGGTGGTGCAAAGTGTGGCAGACAGAGGGCAAACCGCAACTGCCAGCAAAGGTCACGTGTGAGACCTCCAGAGCCCAGGCGAAGGGAGGTGGTCTCGCGTGCAGTGGTACATGCGTGCCCAGGGTTGCCAGGCGGGGGAAGCCCGCAGAGCCATGACCTGCAGCCAGCATTTCCTCAGCCCTCCTCCCTTCTCCCCATGGCCTGGCCCGATTCAACAGCCCCTGCCGCCAGGGGCTCATCTGAGAACTCCTTGCAGACGGGACCTGCTTCCGCGGCCGGGGGCCGAGGGATCAGAGCAGGGCAGTGTAGGATGCACACTGCGAGCCCGGACAGGTGAGGCAGCCGTGCCTAGGAGCTCTATCCCACACCCGGGAGGACGCCTTAAACCACAGGGATGCCCAGAGTACTGAAAATCTCCCTGCCACCAGCCCGCATGGAGCACCTGCCCCCATCCCTTGCCCCCCCAAAATAAACCCTCCTCGTCCTTCAAGCCCAGCTCCAATGCCACACACACCCGGGTCATTATGGCTCAAAGTTCTTTCTCCCGCCTTGAACTTAGGAGATAATTACTTACATGTGGCCTTGTGACCCATCTCACATCACACTCGACAAACACGTCCCGCGTACCCAGGATGTGGCCAAGCACCGGGCCGGGAATTGGCCAATTATTCCCCTTCACCCTCGGAGTGAAGCTGCAGAGTCAGCATGAACTCCCCCTCACCGACAGGAGCAGAGGCGGCACAGGGAGGGATGGAGCACAGGCGGAGGAAACCACTAACGAGCCGGCAGGGCTGGGCTCAGGTCCCCAGACCCCTGTCAGGACTCCTTCTACCAGGGGCAGCTGCCATGTGAACTGATTTTTAAGATACCACTTAATACTTTGAAACCTTTGCTGGGTATACAAAGGCTCCCAGAAAGGTGCCTGGGCATTCTACCTCTCAAGTGCCAAAGGGCTGTTCCAAGGACCAGTTGTTTGCAAGTCCAAAGACATCAGCCCACAGGCAACGGTCAACAGCACCGGCGGAGGTGCTGCTAGGTGTCGGGTCTCTGAAGGCAGCTCTATAAACCTGGACCCAGCTTCTCACTGGGCGACGGCAGGGACGGGTCCTTGTTTGTCCTGGCATCATTCCTCCAAGCTCTTGGCACAGGCAGGCACGGTGTTTGCACGGGGTGAGGGACTTGACTGCAGATGCTCCCCGAACACCAGGTGTGTCCCTCTACTGCTTTCAGGGAACCCAGTTCCTGGAGGACATGGATCCTGTCCTCCTCCTTTCAGACCTCCTTCCTCCATTCTCGTCCCGGGGGACACAAGGGCAGATGCTCCTCAAACACTCACTGGCAGGGATGTGTGTGGTTCTGGAGAAAAGAACCTACTAGATGCTGGGCACTCTGCTAGGGACCCACTAGTGGACAAGCCACACACGGTGCCTGCCCATGCGGCACTTGCTGTCACTCTGGGCAGAGCCCTTCCCTGCCCAGGAACAACAGACTGAGGTTAAAAGCCAAAGGCATCAAGCAAAAAGAGATGCATGCTGGAGGCCACAGAGACGGTGACAAACCACCCCACAGTCCTTCAAAGAAAGTGCCGAGGACATCCAGGCAAGAGGAGGCTGCTGTGTTTAATTTGGAAGGCTAGTCCCTGGGCTGTCCCACCTCCCCAAGAAGTCGGGCGCTCAGAGCATCAACGGACCCTGGGGAGACTGAGGCCAAGACACTGGGGCCAGGCTCCAGCTGTTTGGGGCCGGCCCAGAGGGAGACTGCCGCAGGGCTGACCCTGGGGGCTCACCAGAGTAGCACCCCTTTCACTGTGACACCCCGGGGGCCCGGCCCAGCCTCTCCAGCTTTGTGTTCCGGTGGACCTGGGAACGAGCAGCCATGTACAGGACGGACAGAGGACCTAAAGGTCATCAAAAAGAAGCTAGAAGGCTCTGTGGGTGAGACTTCCTGTACCCACATTCCTCTGGCTTCAAAGAAGGAAGTGGAAAAGGCCAACAGCACAGCACATTAGTGCGCCGGGGCCGCCGCAACGAAGCCCCGCAAGCCGAGCAGCTCACGGCTCTAGAGGCCAAAAGGGAAAGGCCAAGGGGCCGCAAGGCCGGAACCCTCCCAAGGCCGCAAGAAAAAACCGCCCCAAGCCCCCCCCCCGGCAAACCCGGGTCCTCGGCTTGCGGAGGCACCACCCTGATACCCACCTTCACCTTCACCTAGGGCTCTCCCTGGGTGCAGGTGTGTCCAAACGTCCCTCTTTTGTAAGGGATTCGGTCAAACTGGATCAGGGCCCACCTGACCCCACTAGGAGCTCATCTTTAACCAATTACATCTGCAATGACACTGCCTCCAAATAAGTCACACTCTGAGGTCCTGGGACTTAGGGCTTCAACACAGGAATTTTTAGGGGACAAAATTAAACACAGAACACACAGGAAGAGCCGGAGTGGCACACGTTTGCTGTAAAAGCCCAGACAGTCGATGTTTCCGGGCTATACTATCTTTGTTGCGCCTACCCAACTCTGCTGTTGTGGCTCGAAGCAGCCTTAGAAAATATGGAAGCAAATGGGCCTCGCTGCGTTCCAATCAACCTTTATTTACAACAGGCGGTGAGCTGGATTTGGCCGGCAGGCAGGCCGGGCTGTAGTTGGCTGACCCCTGCCCTTAAGGACAACCTTGGACTTTGGAATGAGACAAGCCCGCCTCTGGACTCCAAGCTGTGTGGCTTTGAGCAGGCTGCTGAATCTCTCCCAGCCCCCGGTTTCCACCTGTACAGCAGTGTGATCACACCGATCTCACGGAGCTGCTTATCAAACGAGACAGAGTGTGCCAAACTCCAGCCCCGCAGTAGCTGCTGGTTAAACATTAATTCCGGTCTCCTCTGGCTCCCACGTGAAGCACCTTCTGCAGCCAGCTCCGTTTGCTCTCAGCTAACACGTGAGGCTTGATTCTGACAACGTGCAGCCATGTGGTTTTCTAAACCACAGAGGCAAGCGGCTGCACACTTGGTGGAAATGGAGGAGCATGGTCAATAAATACCTACCCAGCACTTCCCGAGCCCCTCTGCCGTGCTGAGCACTTCACAGGCATGATCTAAGTCAATCCCCACAACGCCCATACCTGGCAGGTTCCAGGCTCACTCCTGCACTGCAGATGAACAGACTGAGTCTCGGGGGACTGAGTGGCTGGCCCAAGGTCCCACAGATGCTATGCACCAGGGCGAGGATTTGAACCCGGAGTCCACGGTCTCAATTGCTAAAGGGTCCTGCCTCTGTCAATACCGAGAGAAGGTCTAACGATGATGCAGATAAGTGACAGTCCATTTTCTAAAGCACAAAGATGACTACTCCCGGGGTGACCCTGAGTCACTGACAAATGCCCAACTGTGCTCCTCTGAGCCTGTGTAGGAAGGCCGGGTACACGAGGCTCCAGGAAGGCTTGCTGCCCTGGATGGTGAAATGGAACCGCGACCGCACCGGCACCTAGACCTGGGCCTCAGTAAATGCCTGCTGAAGGAGGTGGTGCAAAGTGTGGCAGACAGAGGGCAAACCGCAACTGCCAGCAAAGGTCACCTTGCCCAAGAGCCCAGGTGAAGGGAGGTGGTCTTGCATGTAACAGTACAAGTGTGCCCAGGGTTGCCAGGGCCGAGAAGCCCCCCAGGGCTGTGGCCTGCAGACAGTATTTCCTCGGTACCTCCCTTCTCCCCATGGCCTGGCCCAATTCAGCGGACTCTGCTGCTGAGCTGGGCGTCTGACCATCTGACCGCCACCCAGGCCAGGGGCGGCCCTTGTGAACTAGGTGGCTGTCAGCCGAGTGAGAGCCACAACCCACACAGACACTACGGAGAACAGAGACGATCCCAAGCACAGCTGGCCGGACGGACTTTACAAGCCCATCAGCACCGCGTCCTGATTACTGAATGTAACCTGGGGTTACTGGATTTTCTGGCATTGAGAAAACCATGGCCTAGGAAAGCAATTCCGAGAGCAGCGTGTCATTACCCTAAGTGCAGCCGCCCATTTTTAATCACAATTCCTTCCAGCGGGGCAGCCCTCATTCCCTAAGTGCGCCCTGGACCTGCTCCGGCTGAGCCAGCCGGGTGGGGTAGGAAAACACAGATGCCTGTGGGGACCCCGCCTCTGCCTGGGAATGTGGCCCTGCTCTCTCAGCCCGGGCCTGCAGGGGAGGGGAGCATTCGGTGGAGGAAGCCAGGGTGGGGAGGAAGACATGGGGGTGATGGCGCAGATCCAGCCGGGTTACGGGACTGGGGCCACGTGCGAGGAAGCCCTCCCTGCAGCTTCTTCCCTTATGGAGAACCTCACCATGGTCTTCATCCTCCCCTTCCTGCCTTGCCTGAGGCTGTCTTCCTAAAGCCCCAATCTGATCCCACCACTCAGTATCTAAAGCCCACAATGGCTCCCTAGTACCCTCAGGCTGGAGCTGGCCCCACCTGCGCCAGGGGCTCAAGCTCAACACCTGCTCATGTCCCCCTCTTCTCCTTCCGTCTAATCTGCCAGCATGTCCTGTGGATTCTCCAGCCTGGCCCGAGCACCACCACGTCCTGCTGGAGGACTTGCAGTAGCCTCCCCTGGGCCTATACCCGCCGTGCCCACAACCTATTCTCAACGCACCAGCCAGAGGGGATGCTTCAAATGCAAATCAGATCGAGTGGCCTCGCTGCATCCTACCACGTGTATCGTGAAATCCAAACCCCTTACCCAGGACTGCAGAGCCCCCCACGAAACCACCTCTCACCTTGTCTCTCACTCCCTCTCCCGTCATTCCCCCCCCTGCTACACTGGCTTCCCTGTCCTTCCTGCCCAGGTCTTTGCCCTGCTGGGCAGGCTCCTCCCCTGGGCACAGGGCTGCCTCCTTCCCATCAGTCCTGGGTTAAAGGTCCCCGTTCCAGAGAGATCTTCCTTGGCCACTGTGTGCAAAGGAGCCTCCACACCCCGTTTGAATCCTTCATGGCACATGCCATTACACCGTGTCAGCCTTTTCCTGTCTGTCCACCAACATACTACTGTTTTCCCTCTACCCTGCCTGGGCTGCTCTGCTCGCCAGGGTCCCATACCCTGTACCCAGCCCCGGCCTGGCATGCCACAGGGGTCAGCTGGTATTTCTGGAATGAGTGACTATCTGTTCCTGATACCTGGCGGGGTGCCTGCCACTGTGAGTTTGATTAAACTGAATAGAGAAGAACGGCAGCAGCCACTCAAACTGCTTATTGAAGACCTACTAATTAATTAACTGGGTGAGTGCTTGGACCCAGCCTCTGGGAAGGCAGCCAGCCAGGGCCCCAGAGTCTTCCCCGTCCTCGTCCCCCAAACAACTGATCCTTTCCTTAGATTCTGAGTTGAGCCCCACTTTTCTGAAATGATCTCAAAATCAGATGACAGATTATATCCCCTCGAGGTCCTTTGAGTCCCATTCAAGGAGGAACAGGGGCACCGTGCTAGAGACCCACATCAGACACTCCGAGTGGGCCACATGCTCCTTCGGCAGTCCTCACCAGGCTGGCACCAAGCGGGCCAATGGAATTGCCTGGAATGCGCCACCGAGCAAAGCTGCAGGTCAGCACTTTCTGGGATTTGCTGCTTTAATATTAAAATATTCATAAAGAGAAGTAATATCACTGTACACAAGTTTCCTATCTGCAAATGAGGATTAACATCTGTTCCTAATGCTGGGCCAGCGCAGGGCACGTAGTGGGGAAGTGGTATTTTTGCAAAAGCGAGGCTGTTCTGCTGCTGCAGCCAGAAAGGCAAGCGCTCAAGCCAGGGGCCGGCCCCAGAACTCCAGGTTCTCAAAGCTGCCACTGATGTATTTTATTACGGCCTTAGCACCGGTGTAATAACATCATCTAACACACAGACCATATGTACGTGTCCCCGTTTGTCTTCATAATGGCTTCGGCTTTCCCATCCCCCAAACCCCCCAGTCCAGGATCCCAAGTGAGATCACATGTTAACAGCGAACTGTCCCAGCTCCTGATCCTCCTTTAATCCAGAAGGTTCCCTTTGCCCTCTGTGGGGCTTTTATGCATGGAAGTTTCTAAGAGTCCGGGTCAGCTGCTGCCTCAACTCAGCTAATCCACCGGTGACGTTGTGTCCTTCTGAAGCCATCACATCGGGGGTCCATGATGTCAGTCTGTCCATCGCTGGCGGTTCTCTGGTTCTTTCGTTCCTTCTCCATCTGTTAATCAGCATTCATCTTTCTCCCTCCCTTCCCCCTTTCGATCACCCATTTCTGTCATTATTCCTCTGCACGTGTAATTGTCCCACCTTCGCCAGCAGGAGCCCTTTCGGCCCAGTGCCTGGGCCTTTCGGACCCGCCTGTCCTCGCCTGCATCTTTGCTTTCTGAAGGACAAGAGGCTCCAGCCACATTTCCCTTTTGACAGCCCCATGTCCGGATCCCCCACTTGTGCAAGGAGCCCTGGCTCCTTCTCATGGGAAACAGCGTCGAGAAACGGAGATGTGGGTACCAGCTACACGCGTTGCTCCAAGGGGGTGTCACTGCTTCTTGGCCTTTTCTGTGGTTATACTTGTAAATCACACATTTATATCATCGAAAGACCATACTGATGCTCCAGCTCCAATCCCACACCTCCCCCCACTCCATGTTGTAAGTCCCTCGTCCCACAGAGAGAACGCTGGTACCTAACGGTGTATATTTACACCTTTGCTGCTCTATTCTGCAATAACAAAATAATTCCAGAATTATTACTCCAAAGAACTGCCAACAAATCTACTATATAAGCTTCAAGATTTGCTTCCTGTTCTTTTAGGCCTTAGACTGTATGCTACAAAGAGTGCAGTAACTTGTTTCATATTTGTGAAGTTTGATCCTCAGGGTACACCCCTGGAAGTGTTGAGTCGAGGGTAAACGCCCAGGCGATTTTGCCAGATATAACTGGATTTGCCCCCATAGGGGTCACGCCATTTTGCCTTTCCACCAGCCTCACATGAGAGCTGCAGGACTGCCAACTGAGCGTGCTGGTGTACTTTTGGGTTTTTGTCAATCTGAGAGGTGAGCAAGGATATCTCAGGGTTGTTCTAAATTGCATTTTCAAGTCACCTTCACCTGCTGTGCCCACTTCCAGTGTCAGGACCAATGCTCCAGCCTGGAGTTCAAGTCCAGGCCTTGTCCTGAATGTGCTAAGCTGAGCCCCCCAGCCGGGGTGGAGGTGGAGGGTATACAGTCTCCACCTGCCCACTCACCTAGGCTTGAACAGTGCAGGCAGACGATGCTCAGAATGAAACTTCGGCACCTGGCACAGGGGAAGGGGAGCTTTGGGTGTCTGGAGAAACCTCAGAATTATGCCCTTCTCGTTTCTGGAATAAAAAGGCTCCCTGCCGCCTTTAACAGGCAAAAGCAATTTTCTAGCCTTTTGCTCTGATTATCAAGGACAACCTGCAGGACTCCTGCCATGGTCCTGGGAGCTTCCTGCACAGTACTCCGAGCGGGGCCAGAGGGCGCCTGTGTGGGTTGCGTTTACTAGTGGGGACCTCTGGTTCCTTGGCCAGCGCCTGCACTCCCCATGTCGGGCTCTTGGGCCCCAGCATGTTGTCTGTAGAAATTCAGGCAGTGGAAGATCCAGCATGCCTCCAGCCTTCCCTGACATTACCCGATCGCCTCCTGGCTGACCCCAGGCCTGGATCCCCTTCAAGATCTCTAGGCCCTGAGAACAGCAGCCCTGGCCCAGAGGGCACAAGTGGGGAGGCCCCATCCGATCCCTCCCAGGCCCAAGCCTGCCCATCTCCACCCAAAGGCCACATTTTAAGGGCTCAGAGAAACTTCAGGTGTCAACGGACAGGTGTTTGGTCTTGATGGCCGGGTCGAGGGCTGGAATGGCCAGAGTGCCAGCCCTGGCACCTCCACTTGCCAGCTGTGTCTGGTGCATGTTCCTTCCACCCCGAGCCTCAGTTACCTGGGCTGGGATGGCAACAGGACCTCTCTCACAGGCCTGCAGTGACGATCAAATGGAGCAGCGTCTGCAGGGAGCCTGGCACACAGTAGGTGTGCAGTAAGTGTTAACCCCATATAGGGGACAGGCCCATGTAGACCACGGCTAGCTGAGCAGGCTAAGTCCCTTTTAGTGCTTCACTTCTCACTTTCTCCAAGTTGGAAAGGTACCCTGGATGGCATGCCACACCTGGGGCATGGGTGGGTCTTCAGTCTGAGCAAGCTTCGGGTATGGTGCAGAACTCGATAAAAAGGCATCGCTGCATGTTTTCATCCTAAAATTCTTACGACGGAACAAGAGAAGATTGCTCTATATGCCAACCACAACCAGCAAAGATGGCCGTGACTCATATCCAGGCCGGTCAGAGACAGTTGCAAAGCTTGTGCACTGCCCCAAAGTACCCGGTAGGTGAGTTGGGTGGGAGCTGGCGTGCAGCTGGTGTTGTGCGTGTCGTGCGTGTCGTGCAGGGCTGCAGCCCCAGAGCAGCAAGCGTCTCTCTGCTCCCTCGCCAAGCCCAGACCCTCGGAGACAGGGCCACACGCAGGTACCACTGCCTGATCACCAGGCTATAGGGGCCCACAGGACTGTGCTCAATGAGAGGAGAGCACCTTTTCCCTACCTGTCTACACAGAGGGGGTATCTTTTCTCTAATTTGTGCAAAGACTCCATATAAGCTAGTGGGAGTTCTGTTAATACCTAAAAATCTGCATTTACAAAATGCAGATTGGTGTTGGTCTACTTTATGAGCTAAGGTCTTTTATGTACAGAACTGTGCTACTGGGTTGAGGTCCCATTTAAAAAAACTGTTTTAAGAACAAAGACAGTAAAAAGCAAGGAACCCCACTGAGCACTCAGGGTTAGGAATTCAACCCAGCTCCCAGCTTAGCTGGGGCATGTCACCATCCCCAAAAGCCCAGGCCTCCAGCTCTGGCTGCTTTCCCCTTCCTCCTTGGGAAAAGGTCTTCTACATCTCTCAGACCCCACTGTTCTGTAGGGGAGGCTGTCCTGCCCCTTCGGGGACCTGACCTCAGGCACATGGTGCTCCACCGGAAGACCACGTGACCGTGCAGATGAGTAATGACGGTTGCCTGGATACGCCGCCTTGCCAGGGCGGTCACATGTTCTTGCTGAGGCTCACACGGAAGACACGCAGGCTAGGAGACACACGCCTCCTCCAGCCACCCCACCTCCCTCTCCTGCCTCCATCATTTTTCCTCCTGGAGCCGCCATCCGAAAGCTTTGTTCCCCTGGTGTCAAGTGAGGATGTGCTCTGTGATTTAATAGCTTCTTTCCCTACCTCCACTCCCTCCCGTCTATCATGGCATTGGAACAGTTTCTGAGACACCCCGTGCCTCTCTGTCATGGTAAAGATCACGTCTTTTTCAGGTCCATAAAGAATGGAGTGGCTTGTTGTGCTCTTGTAAATCACGATGCTGAATGGGCAGGCGCTCTTGGAGCATGCAGACGAGCCTGAAGCCAAGCGAAGGATGCACTTCTGGGCGAAGGAGTTGGGGTGCAGACGGAGAGATGTTACTGCTCCTGTCCAGTGGGGCAGGTGGGCCCCACGGCTCCCGTGTGGTCACCTGTGCATACCATGACCATCCAGCTTCCACAACCTGTGCTGATGCCATCCTCCAACCTGGGATGCCTGCCTAGAACCTGTCTGCCCACTCAGATCCCAAGTGTTGATCAAGGGCTATAGATCCATCTGCCTGGAAAAGTCCCAGTTGACATCTACTGTCCCAATACAACTTTTAACAGACCCCTCTTCTCTTATAAAGCTCTCCAGATTTGAACAACAAATCATATGGTCATTCTAAGCTTAGTAAAAAATCATAATGAAATAATAGCAGCTGATATTTAATAATTAGGTACTTACTATTCTAATTTATTTCTACAAATCATCTCATTTAATCATCACAACCAGAGGTAGGTGCTATTATAATCCTGTACTACTAGTGGGGACAGAGAGGCTCAGCAACTTGCCCAAGTTCAAGCGGAGGCAGGATTTGAACCCAGGGACTCTAATTCCAGTGATCCAGCACATCATTACTGCCTCCCACAAATCCTCAGGGCCCCTTCCCTGATCTCACCAACCCAAGTCCACATGGGCCTCCCCATCCTTGGAAGCCTTTGTCCCCTCAGGATGGGCCTTGAGTGTGGTGATCTTGGAGCCACCTATTCCTCCAGACTGAACTCCTGAAAGCCAAGTTCACATGCATGGTGGAGAGAGGGACCCACGGAACCAGGGCACGGCAAGAGCCTGGAAATGCCTGGGCTCTGTTGACTAAAGGGTCCACCCCCGCTGGGCTCACCTCTCTTTTGGGAGACTTGGTAGGGGGGACAGAAGAGACCAGACCTGGGGGCCCCAGAGCCTGGTCCCAACTCTACCACCTGCTGACCATATGACCTCGGGCAAGTCACATGACCTGTCTGAGCTCCTGCTCTTCACGTGTAGAAAGGGAGACTAGAAACGATGACGTAGGATGGTGGGAGGATTATGTAAGCTGCTGTTGCTCTCCTGGCTGACGGTGCGCCGCACGTGTTCAGCAAAGGGTGGCCCCTTCCATTTTCCATTTCTTTCCCGAGAACCTGGGCTGAACCAAGAACCACAGAGGGCGCCTTCCCTTTCTCGAGCAAGTGTCTCTCAATTGCTTAGTTTAAATAGGGAAATCTCTGCTGGGGAAAGATCTCTCCCTGGCCCCCATGTGGAGTGTAACATGGCAGAGACAAACCTCCCTCATTTGGGGCCACTGCTTCTTCCTCTACCTCCTATCCCCAAATTATTCACGATCTTTCCCATTTACTCTTAACAAATTCTGAACAGCAACAGAGGCCACCAGGCCTTGGCATCTGATCCCCATCCTGGGAGCGGCTCAGAAAGCCCGCCTCTGCCTGGAAAGCGCTCTCTCTGCCAGGGGAGCGATGCCACGCCCACGCAGCCAGCCCCCGGGACAGCCAAAGCGTTCAGTGCGCTCAGCACCCATCAGTCACCAATGTGAAACTGTCCCCTAAGTCTCTGCTGTAGCCTGGGAAGACCTGAATTTCCAGAAGGGAAGGAAGAAGAAACCTACCAGGTGAAGAGAAATCCAACAAAAGAAGATGGCCGCCCCAAGGGGCTTCGCTGGTGGGGATGGAAGATCCCAAAAGGGTGACATGTGGGGGGAAGTGTTGATCAACTTCTCATCTGAAGACGGGGCACAACAGTCCCGCCTACGTGATCACACACTGTGACCATCCTGCCCACGATCACATCACTCAAGCTGCCTGACGCTTTTGAGACTCCAGACACCCTGCAGAACGTCGCCAACCTGATTCTGCTCCATGTGGACCCAGGGGCTCTCACAGGCTCCCTAAGAGTGTCACTCCCAAGGCACACCCATCCACTCTGGCAGCACGCAAAGGCTGGGCTGGAGACGTTGCTCACCCACAAGCTCTGGGCCGTGAAGCTCTGGAAGAATCATTCTGATTCAGGCCCTGCCAGCAGAGCGTGTGCCCAAGGGAAGAAAGACTTTTCAGGAAGAACCGGCCACAGCTGGGAATGGGAGTGGGTAAGGAAGGCCTTGCCTGGAACTGAAACCGTGCCCTCAAGATGCTGACGTGCACCCCACAGCAGGTGCCAGTCTTAGCAGACACCGCCAACAGTCTGCCCTGCCCAGGCGAGCGGGCGAGAGGCCCGGCCCCGGCAGGGAAAGGCAGAACCAGTCCTGGAATAGTCCTACTCAGCGTGCGAGCTTTTTAAGTCAGTTCTCTAAAGAACACTCCCCCAGGGGGTCCCACCAGAAAAATGCCCAGCGTGGTGGGCCTGGCCAGAGCCACTTGGTTG
Organism: Propithecus coquereli; assembly: GCF_000956105.1. Taxonomy (NCBI): domain Eukaryota; kingdom Metazoa; phylum Chordata; class Mammalia; order Primates; family Indriidae; genus Propithecus; species Propithecus coquereli. Next base: position 2,488,868 of record NW_012153840.1, read on the forward strand.
ACCTCTCCCCTACGTGCCAGCAGGGCCATCCCAGCCCGTTCTGCAGTCACCTGAACTATGGGAAGAAAGAGAGGGGTGTACCCGTCCCTTCTCCCCACCTACGCCATCCGCTGTCCGCCCGCCTCGGCAGGCGCGCAAGCTTGTAGGTGACTCAGAGGCAGGGGAGAGCGAGCTCACTCGGGCAGTGCATTCCACGGTGGCTCTGGTGGCCACACAATGGGCAGACACAGGTCAGCGCTCAGGACAGTGCCCACAGGTTACATAACCAGAAAAGCCGGGGCCGAGGAACGCTGCCCGAGCACAGGGACCTTAAAGAATCTGGGACAGCGCCGTGGGCACGTCCCTGTGGGTGTGAGCCCTGACTCTGCTCCCCACCTATTTCCCCAGCATCCCTGGTGACAGTCCTGGGTCTCTTCTCTGTCACATCCCTCCTCCCCCAGCCTTGCTGACTCTCTAGGAGCAGGATGGGGAGCAACACGATGGCCGAATGGCAGACACAGACACTGTTCAGAGCCTCACTTCAGGCTCTCCTAGCCTCTAAAGCGTTGAGTCAACATCTCCCCCAGGGGAACGACAGTCCCAAAGACCCCATGTCGTTTTAGATCTCAGGCCTTTACCAGAGCCCAGTTTCTGAGCACCCTGCCACGTGTGCAGCCCAGTGCCAGGCACCAAGTGGGTGAGAGAAGGGTTAACAGCCCCAGGACGGCCAACATGCACTGAGCTGGGCCCCCCTGGAGACGTCAAACCATCAAACCACTAAGAGAAGTGCCTCCCAGCCTTCTCCGGGAGCTTGGTGGGGTCAGGCCGCCCAGCTTACACGCTTCTGCCTGAGCCCGTGGGTTCTAGGTAAAGACCTCTCTTTCCTTGGGCCACATCCTCTGTTGGATGGGCTGAGTTAGAACAATTCCTCCAGGTCTTCGTGGGTCAGAGCTCTTGGGTGAGCAACGTCTCTGGACCAGGGGCTGCCAACAATGTTAGTGCGCTAAGTGCTGCCGGTGGGGCCCTCGGGTCTAAGTCTCGAGGTCTCTGTTGTGTCTGGCTGTCCTGGCCCAGCGGGGCCCAGCGATGTGCCATTCTTCTACCACTTCTGCAGTCAGCTGGAGGCAGTGGGCTGCTGTCCGGCTTTCTCAGAGGTCGGGTGGACTGTCCTCCCCACGCAGCAATGTTGTCCCTAGCACTCTGGGTCTGCTGCTCCCAGCCCTGCAGGAACGGGTAGGCAGGGATGGCAACAAGGGCTGCTAAGAACTCCGTCCAACCCTCCCATTTTCCGGATGAGGCCTGCAGAGGTTGGGGGAACACGGGCCGAGAGACATGGACTCTGGACTCCTGACTGCCCCTCTGCTGAGCCCCCGCCTGATTCACGGGCCCAGTCCAGCCCCAGGTCCACATCGTAAATGATCCATCACTAAAGCAGCTGTGAACGTGTCCACAAACCAGCAGTGGCAGGGTCTCTGGGAGGCTGCGCAGAGCGCTGGCTAAGCACGCAGCCTGGGAGCCAGGCACACCTCCCCTGGTTTAAATTCCACCTGCAGTGGGTCAGCTGTCTGGGCCCCAATCTTCCCGTGTGCAAAACGGGGAAAACAACTCACAGGGCTGCTGGGAGGATTATCTGAGATAATTTATGGGATTTATATTATATGCATGCCTGGCCCGTAAAACTAATTCATAAATATATACATAAATTATATCAATTATATATACATTAAATATAATTTTTTAAAAATATTATATTCATGGAACCATTGGATTTGGACCTTGGTCTTTTCCCAATCGCAGCACTGAGTAGCTGAATGAGAACGTTCCTTTCTAAGTGGGTCTGAGTTTTTAGTTCAGTGCCCAAAAAAATGCCTGTCCTCCTGCCCCCACATCAGGGTCTGGGCACAAAGCCCCGTGTCCAGCTTGCCTGGTTGTCAGCTGTTCCGATCTCAGCTGCTGGCCAGCCCAGGTGCTCGGAGCTATTTAAAAACTGGGCCGGAGCCCAGGCTACAGCACGTGCAGCTTCAGGCCTGGCTGGTCCCTGCCTGGTCCTGGAATACCAGCCCGGGAGCCCTGGGTGCTGAGGCCCTCTCAACAGGACGGGGCTCTGCAGGCCCTCTGGTCCCCCCCTCACCCCGGGAGCTGGCTGGCATGGTCAGCCCACCCCTGAGGACTCTGTCCATCTGAGGCTGGGTCCCCCGTGACCTGCTGAGGTCAGCACTCAGGGGAAGAAGGCAAAGCTGGAAGCCACCCATGACGTGGTTTGTGCAGTACTGAAATGTTCACGCTCCCAAACACCCCATCCCCAGGACTCCAAATCCACTTCGTCCTCTTTTTCAAAGCAGCTTTGTTAATTATAAATGACAGGCACTAAACATGTACCATTTAACATGATCTGACATATGTACACACCCATAAAACCATCACTACAATCAAGAGAGTGAACATATTCATTACCCTCCCCGTTTCTTCCTACCCTTTATAATACGGCCGCGCTGTTGCAGGATCTGTCTCTATAGATTAGTTTGCGTTTTCTAGTCTCCTATACATGGAATCATACAGTGCATGACTTTCCCCCTTGGACTCTGTCCCTCAATATAATTACTTGAGATCTACCTGTGTTGTTACAGGCATCCATGGTTCCTAGCTTTATTACTGAGTAGGAGTCCACTGCAGGATGTCACCAGTTTGTTTATTCACCTGCTCATGGACATTTGGACAGCTTCCAGTTTTTGGCTACTACAAATAAGCTAGTAAGACCATTTATGTACAGGTCTTGGTGTGGATATATATTTCCTAGGCGAGTAAACACCCAGGAATGGAGGAGCTGGGTCATATTCTTACCCCATGTGAAAACTTCCATTTCCCTATAGTAGCCGCAATCCTCCAACACACCGTACGATTTATTCTTTGCTTTGTTGTCCACTGCCTGCCTTCTCTCTCCCCTCTGCGGCAGATGGTACTTTTGCAAAGATGAACACAACAGTATCTCCCATGACACATGCTTTTTATAGTGTGGAGTCTGGCCGGCCTGTCACCAAAACAATGTGGCGGAAGAGATGCTAAGTGACTCCTGGGACTAGGTCGTAAGAGGCTGGCAGCTTGCACGTGGTTTCTTGGAACCATCTCTGTGGGAGCCCTGAGCCTCCATGTGGACAGTCTGACCACCAGGCTGGCCTCCCATGGGCATGTGGTTGCTGCCCCCAACTGAGCTCAGCCATCCCACCAAGGCCCCAGATACGTGCGTGAAGCCATCTTGGACCATTCAGCAGAATATCACTGAGAGACCCCTGCTGACACCACACAGAACCTAAGAGTCGCCCAGTCAAGCCCTGCCAAACCCCTGACTCACAAGATCAAGAGAAATGGTGGTTTTCTGTGCTCCTAGTATTTGGAAGCAGTGTGTCACACAGCAATAGCAGCTGGCACACCCTTCTAGAATGTAAGCTCCGCGAGAAATGGATCTTCGTCTATTCTGCTCAGAGATACACCTCAAGTGCTCAGAACAATGCCTGGCAAGTAGTGGGACTTCAGCAAGTATTTGCTGAATGAATGAGTGGGATTCTAGTAAGATTTTTATTAACACCAAAAAGATTTCTACTGATGGAAAGCTAACACTGGTGCAGGGATGTATGTCAGACACGGAGATTCAAATCCAAATGCTGAGACTTACACGCTGTATGAGCCGCTTCGTGCCTCAGTTTCCCCAACTGTAAAGTCAGAGTAACCCCATCTATGTCATGGGGTTGTTCTTGGGGCAACGTGAAGAGAAGGTACATGGAGTGCTCAGCCCAGCACTGGCCCTCGGGAGGTGCTCGGTAAGGTTTGCCAAATCTGAGTGAAACGGTGGTCCCTGGTCCCCTGCGTCCCCTCCTGTGTTTCACTCAACGCCCACACAGCCCTGCTTCCTCCTCTGCGGAATGCCCATCAGCAGGGGCAGCTCTCCAAAACAAACGCACCCCCAGGTCCCTGTCTGAGGCCAGGACAGCGTTCCCTGGGGAGCTAACCAGGGATGCACAGAATCAGGTCAAGGACCCTGCCAGGCTTGACCCTGTGTCCACGGCCCCCACGGCCAGTGCTCAACTGAGCCAAGGCCAGCCACTGCAGGGTGAGCATGCCCCGCACCCCCCCAGAGGCCAGCTCTGAAGACGTCCCCTTCCCAGGCTCACACCAAAGCTCACTCCTGGGATGGAGGCCGAGGTGGCTTTCGTCTTCCTGCCACGGTTTCAGGGCCACGTCCTGAGCCCCATCACGGCAAGGCGGGCACGTGCCAAAGAGGATTTAGTGGGGTCAGAGGCAAGGCCTTTTGAAAGGCAGTTTAGGAAATCTGGCTTTTCTCACGCTGAGTCCTGCTCCCTTCCATTCAGATGGATCAATCTCTGACCCCGCCTGGGGATTAATTAAAAGTGGAGGCCCAGGGTCTGTATCTCTTGGTCATACCTTAAATGCAGCCTCTGCTACGGCCAAGACCACTGGTCCTTCCTGGGGCTGGAGTGTGCTCAGTGAACTGCATGGGGACAGAGGCGGGATGGGCAGGAGGCGGAGGAAAGACTCTTGCATCCTGTGTCCAAGAGACCAGCCTCGCGGCATTTGTTCCCTGGGACAGTCTCCAGAGCAAAGACTGGGAATGCACCAACAAATCCTGGTGCTGCAGGGGCTCCGAATGACCCCCGAATCCAGACCTGCTCCTCTTCCTCAGTTTGCTCCCTTCCTCTTCACTGCTATGCCCCAAGGCATAGGAGGCTCCCAAGCCTACTAACTAAGAGACCTTAGGAGAATTCCTTAACCTCCGTCATCCCCATTTTGGGATAACTGGGGCTAACAAACACTGCCCATCTAAGCGGGATCATGGGGGGATCGATGACTCATGGAGGCAAAGCAATTAAGACAGTGCCTGGCGCGTCCCAAGCACCAAATAAATGTTGGCACTAAATAAATGTCAGCCGAAACAGTGACTACTCAGAAGCGATGCAGTACACGTCCACACCTCAGTCATCCCAACTACAGAATGGGCACGTAATTCCTTGCCGCCCCACCCCCATCAACAGGGAAGAACAGTTGAGCTCCAGTAAATATTTCCAAAACAAGTATCAGACATGTGTGGGCGAGTCCTAGGGGGTGTCTGTGTATTTTCAAACAAACCAGACTTTCAGTTTTTCTCAGGACAAATGGAAGATTTCCATAATTAGAACCTCGATACATAATGGAATCTACTAAAAATCTGCTCTGAGTGTTGGAGCAGACGCTGGAAGGCACTTGTTAGGGAGGCTGTGCGGGGACAGGGACGCCTGGGGAAGGGGGACGATACCGGCTATCTGTCCAACTCACAGAAGGTCAAGGACTTGGTGCCAAAAATCCCTGATGAGGGCAAGGACATCAGTCCCTCAGGTACAATAAGCCCACCCACGTGACGCTGGGCTTAGTCAGGTGACTTGCTTCGGCCAATGAGATGTCAGCAAACACGACGCAAGAGACGGCTTCAAAGCACCTGTGCAAGGTAATCTAAGACGTTAAGGACCTTAACAGGGTTCTGTAAATCTCAAACTACTCTAAAACTAAATGTTTATTATTATGTTGTTTTAACACAGCACTTGTGCATTAAGGCACGTGCCCTTTCGGGACTCCAGCCCGTGTTTGAAGCAGCCAGGGTCAGCCTGCTGGAGACACAGGCTCAGCGGCAGCTGCGACAGAACCCCAAAGATTCTGGGCACTTCTTCCACCTGATCATAAATTATTGTTAACCGGATCAAATCTGGAGTCTAAGAAGCCTTTATGAGGGCTCTGTTAACAGTATCTAAAAGCAGTCAGTAGCATATTAGGGAGACTTTCTGTCTGTAGAGTTAAACTTTCTAGAAGCTTCCACCGAGTTCTGAGATTTACCAGCTCAGAGTCTTCCACACTGGGGCTGTGGGATGGAGGGGTTGGCTCAGGGGGGACCCCCTGCAGCAGCCCCAAGGACCACCAGGCTAGATCTGGAAGCCTAAGAAACAGCGGTAGCTTTGTGCGTATGAATTGCTGAAGAGGAACATACACATTCAACCCGGGTGAGAGATTACGCAGAAGATGAACAGGTCTTTGACAGAAGGAACGAGACAAAGAATGGAGTGTGGATGTAGGGAGGGAAACAGGAAACATCGAGTAGCTTTTCAAACCCACACGGTGCTGCAGTGACAAGGATGTGTGTACAAGAAAGCAAGTGGGCACAGCTGCCCCAGCAAGGCTGACGCATCATTCCATTCAACAGCCACTTGGGCCACCTACTTCCCCACTGTCTGCAGGCCTGCTTACATCTGCAAAGGCAGCGGGGGCCTGGCCACACCTGCTGGGAACTTAAAGGACAGTGGTTCCCCAGGCCGCCAGCTCCACTGGGCTGAAGACATCCTCTGCAGCCTAGAACCCTTGGAAGCAGGAATGTCTATGCTGCAGATTCTCGCTGACAAGCCTGGTTGGCCATCTGAGAAAATATGACTCAACCAACTTGCACTGGATGTGCTGCGCATGGCAGGCATGCCACTGGACTCTGGTGGGGCCTGGATTCTCTGAACCACAGGCTCGGACCCAGGGCCTAGCGTAGGGAAGTTTTCAGGGAATGTTTGGTAAACGAGCAAATTAAATAATAATGTTCGATTCCTTCCAAGAGCTCAGTATAGGGCAGGTGACCCACTCTGAGGCAGCGGAAAAGGCCCCACCAGGCCGCACTCCCTCCACCACAGAGAGGAAACTCAGGTATCATTTCTTCTCCACACCCAGGGAGTGGCTGCTTTGTTCCGCTAAGGAAGCCAGCCCTGTGCTGGGTGCTGTGCCCTGCAGGGGCCTGTTAAGGAAACAGGACACCCTCACATGTGCTAAGTCCTGGTCAAGGTCAACAGCTAGGGCTGCCACGTCCAGGGAAGGATGGGCCCTGTATTAGTTTCTTGCTTTTGCCGTAACAAATTACCACAATGCAGTGGCTTAACATAAGACAAACTTACTATCTTGTAGTCCCAGAGGTCAGAAGTCCAAAATGGGTCTCACTGGGCCAAACTCAGGGTGCTGGTAGGGCCACGTTTCTTCTGGAGGCTCCAGAGGAGAACCGGGTTCCTTGCCTTTTGCAGCTTCCGGAGGCACCTGCACTCCTTGGCTCGTGGTCCCTTCCTCCGTCTTCAAAGCCAGCAATGGCAGGTGGAGTCCCCACACTGAATCACTCTGGCCTCTGCCTCTGTGGTCACATCTCCTTCTCTGACTCTGACTCTTCTGCCTTCCCTCTCACTTCTAAGGACCCTTGTGATTGCACTGGGCCCACAGGACAATCCAGGCTGATGTCCTCACAAGGACCTCTGATTAGCAGCCTTAATTCCCCTTTGCTGTGCAACCTAACTCATTCACAGGTTCCAGGAATTAGGAAGCGGATATCTTCTGGGGAGGGGGCCATCACTCTGCCAACCACAGGCCCTGAGTCCACCGGGCAGGGGAATTGGTCCAGAAAGTTTCCTAGAGGACGCGGAACTTGAACTGGGACTCAGAGGACGCGTGCCCATCAGGAGGCTGGGGGAGGATGAAGCGCAAGTGCAAAGACCCCGAGGGGACAGAGGGAGATGAAGCTACAGGCACATCCCGGAGCCCCATGGATGTAAACACAGGTACATCCATGTGCAAGAAAGACAGGAAACAGGCTGCAAAGGCAGGGAGAGGGGAGGGGACATCCAAAGACATTCCTCTTCTCATAGTGATGACGCCTGCTCAAAACCTCCAGGGTCCCTGAGCTTCTGGGTGTGACCGCTGAGGGTCACCATGATCCTTTCCTGCCACCCCTTGCAGCAAAACCTCAACGTCATGAGTCCTGTCCTACCCCCATACACAGACCCGTCTTTTTGCCTTTGTTCAAGCTGTCTCCCCGCAGCAGTACCCTCTCTGTCCCTGCTGGCATCACCCAAGGGCTCCAGAGCAGCACTGCTGAAGTTCAAACCCGGCTCTAACCAGGTACTGCTATGTACCTTGGCACAGTTACAGCCTCTTGGTACTTGTCCCTCTTCCATAAAATGTGAAAATAATAGCGCTCACCTCACAGGGCTGTTGTGAGAATAAAATGAGTTAAAGTTCTGCAATGTGTAGCATATTAAAAAATGCTCAAAAATGTTAGCTGTCACCACCACCAGGATCACTGCAGGGGGTCTGTGAGGAAAGCTATTTTCATAAGAAGACTTCGATGTTGTCTGCCTTTTTTACCGTGTCATTATTTGCATCAAACTGCATTAGTAATCACTATGTTCTTCATACCACGGATTCACGGTTTAAAAAAAGGACAGTTTTACTTAGCAATGTCCTTGATGAAGCAGAAAAAATTACTAATTTTATTTAGTCTCCTGAGTGCACGTCTTTTAACAAAATGAGAAGTACATTTAAAGCTCGTTTGCTGCATACCAAAGTACAGTGGCTGTCTTAAGAAAAAACGTGTGTTTGCTTGAGTCGCAAGCTAAACTAGCCACTTTTTCATAGAACATCATTTGTACTTGAAAAAATGACTGACATATAAACCACTATCTGGCAAACTAACGAGCTAAGTTTAGAAATGAACTAAAGGGAGCCCGTTACCTCTAAGAAAACAACTGACAGTATTTGTTGCCAATGATAAAACTTGGACTTTTGAGTAAAAACTAGAATTTTGGCAAACCTGATCTGTCACCATGACTTTAACAGCTTCTCAGTAGTTAACGACTTTTCTGATGAGATTGGTGGTGATGTTAACACATGTGACTTTTTATTTAGGCTGAGATATGTCAACATTTGGAAGATCTGTGCAGCTCAGTGAACCAGCATTTTCCAAATGATCAATGTATGATGTTAAAAAAATCATACGTGGGTAAAATACCCATTTCAAAGTGCAAATTAGACCAGTGGATTTTAATGTAGCAGAGTACAAAGACGTTATTGAATAAGGTTTCAGATGCAACACTGCAACGAACCTTCAGGAAACTACCAGGCCAGGCGTGGTGGCTCACGCCTGTAATCCTAGCTCTCTGGGAGGCCGAGGCAGGCAGATTGTTTGAGCTCAGGACTTCGAAACCAGCCTGAGCAAGAGTGAGACCCCGTCTCTACTAAAAATAGAAAGAAATTAATTAGACAACTAAAACTATATAGAAAAAATTAGCCGGGCATGGTGGCGCATGCCTGTAGTCCTAGCTACTCGGGAGGCTGAGGCAGGAGGATCGCTTGAGCCCAGGAGTTTGAGGTTGCTGTGAGCGAGGATGACGTCACGGCACTCTAGCCCGGGCAACAGAGTGAGACTCTGTCTCAAAAAACAAACAAACAAAAAAGAAACTACCACCAAGTGAGTCTTAGCATGGTATCAAAGAATAATATCCGTAATTATCTAATAAGGCAATTAACATACTCCTTCCTTTTCCAACTACATATCTGTGTGATGCCAGATTTTCAACCAGAACAACAAATCACAAGAGACCAAAGGAGCGGAGATGAGAATTCAGCAGTTTGCTATGAAGGCAGACATCAAGTTTTGCAAAAATATTAAAAAAAAAAAGCTACAATGCTTCTCTTGTCACTCAAATCTTTTTGTTTGGGAAAATGTAGTTACATTCCATTAAAAATAATTTTATTTATGTTAACATATCATGGGTTTATTATTATTTTAAAATACATTATTAAAGAGTTAAATATTTTTTTCTAGTGTTAATTTCTGAAATGGTAAATAACAACAGATCCACACTATACAAACAAAAGCTCTTTGGGGTTTTCAATGTTGTAAAAGTGTCAAGTGGTCCTGAGACCAAAAAGGTTGGGAAATGCTGTCCAAAGAAAGTAAACAGATTGCACACATGGATGTTTACTGCAGTGTTACATAATGGCAAAAAAAGAAAAAAAAAAAGAAAAGAAAAAAGTGGAAACAACATAAGTGTCCAATAATAGGGAAATGGCTAAATAAATTATGGTACCTCCATTTGGTAGAACATTATGTAGTCATTACAAATTATGTTTTCAAAGAGTATTTATTGTTGTGGGAACATGCTCAACACTCTTAACGTGCTGTTCAGAGATTTAAAGAGGAAAGAAGCAATTTTCATTATCATTGTCTCTGTGCTGCTTTGATTCTTGGAGAAACCGTGAGACTGGGGAGGGCTGAGGAAATTAACAGGCACCCCCGAGGGGGCCCACAGGCCGCCACGTGTGCAGGGCGGGGGCCGCGTAGTCTATACCTACGATGGTATGTTCCTTATTAAACGTTCAGGGCTCTGCCTTTAAACTCATGATGAGACCAAAACCTAGAGTGAACATTCCCACGCTCATTCCCAAACAAAGGACTCCTCTAAACCCCCATTTCCTCCGAACGTGGTTCTTTGCTTTGCTTTGATGTTGAAACCATGGACTGACGTTTCGGGTGTTTGTCCGAGTTCCTAATCCTCTCACGTGCTGGAAAATTCAGGTCTCATCCAACCCCAAAGACTGAGTTAGGGGCTGGGGGGATCTGCCAGGGTGGAGGTCTTTGGGGCTCTGCCTTTTCCCCATCACAGGGACACTGGTTGTTAACAAGTGTCGCCCAACATCTGCTGCTGGCTTTGCTTGTGCATTTATTCTCACTCTCCTCATTATGGGCATATAAATCCCTTTTCATGCCCCAGACTCCTTCTGCCCACATCTGTCTGCAATTTACTCACCACGTGCTGTGGCTGGTGAGAGGAAGCGTCTTATTTATCACTTTGTAGAATTCCAGGCAGGATGCTCGGGGCAGCTGAGGGTGCCTACCTCACTGCCTTTCAGGAACGCAGCTGCCTGGAGCTTGGATGGGCTTGGGGGGTAGGGACAGGGGTCTCAGGTCTGGGCTACCCCTCAAAGGAATCAGGCAACTGACATCTCCAAGCAGATCCGGGGAGGTCTGCTAAGCCCCCTCGCATCTGATAATCACTCAGTACTAGCACTAATGGTACTAAGCAGTGAGCCAAGCACTTTATATCTCATTTAATCATTGCAACAACCCTACGAACTAGCTATTATTACTAGCCCCAATTATAAGAAAAACGGGTATTATTATTACTACCCTCCACTAAGGAACTATGGTTCTGAGAGGTTAAGGAATTTATCCAAGGTCACACAGACAGTAAACGGTAGAGCTGGGATTCAAGCCCAGACCTGCCATCCCCATCACTGAGCTAAGACAGCCTCCCATCTCTCCCATCCAGCCAACTTCATGCCCAGTCACCACACCCAGAGGGAAGACGAGGGAGGTCAGTGCAGTGGAAAAAGTTTCTGTCTCTGCTGCTAATTAGCTCTGTAACATTGGCCAAGTTACTTGACCTCCCTGAACCTCATTCTGGTGTCTCCATCTGAGAAAGGGGGTGAATGGTTCCTGGCAGGATTGAGGTGAATGGTAGATAGAGTCTTAGATCAGTGCTGGCACAGAGCAGATGCTCAGTAAAGCGTCCCTTTAATGAACACCGACAAGTTCTGCTGCTAACGTTATTATTCCTACAAAAGAGCCGCCCCAGCAAGCAGGTCTCTTGGTCCCTGCACGAGGCTGGCCAGCACAGAGTTAGGAAGAATGGCTGGTACAGCGCTGAACCTTGCAGGCTATAGGGAAAGACGCGTATTATGATGACAGCAGGAACTACCCCCTTTCTACACACAACCTCATTTAGTTCTCATAATCTCCTGCAAAGCTTCCATTATTGTCCCATTACTCAGATCAGGAAACTGAGGCTCAGAGAGGTTAGGTTGTATGTCCAAGGAGCTGGGGAGTGGTGAGGGCAACAAGCCTCTGTTTACTCCCCTTCCTGTCCCTCTGGGACCAGGAACAGTTGAGGGAGGGTTTTTCTTCCAGAAGAGCAAATGGCGGTGAGAATTCTGTCCCTGGCCGAGGCCGTGGAAGGCAGTTTCTCTGTCCCTGGAATACACACTGGGAAAGGTGGCTGAGACAGCGTGTGGCTGCTTCCTGAGCCAGTCCTGACTCTCCAAGGATCATAAAGCTTAGCAAGACCAAAGGACATCGCCTCGCACAGCGTGGGCCCAGCAGAACTTTCTTGTGGGAGATTCCCGAGACCTGGGTCTCCACCCTGAGAAGGGGAAGGCGTGTTCTAAAGTCCCCTGGGGAGCTGGGCGTGGAAGGCAGCTCACACGGATCTGCCTAGACTGGAGGTCTGGGGACGGTTGCGTGGAGGAAAGTGTTCACACTTGGTGAAGTGACTTCCCAAGTATGTAGTGTCAGCTGGGCCATGATGCACAGCAGTGTCCACGACAGCTTGAAAAGATCACCCAGAACATTGTCCCAGTGACCCCACCAGAAACAAAAACAAAACCCCAGTGGAAGACGACTGTCCATCTGCCTTTTTTTTTTTTTTTGAGACAGAGTCTCACTGTGTTGCCCGGGCTAGAGTGCTGTGGCATCATCTTAGCTCACAACAACCTCAAACTCCTGGGCTCAAGCGATCCTCCTGCCTCAGCCTCCCGAGTAGCTGGGACTACAGGCATGCGCCACCATGCCCGGCTAGTTTTTTGTATATATTTTTAGTTGTCCAATTAATTTCTTTCTATTTTTAGTAGAGACGGGGTCTCGCTCTTGCTCAGGCTGGTTTCGAACTCCTGAGCTCAAACAATCCGCCCGCCTCGGCCTCCCAGAGAGCTAGGATTACAGGCCGTCCATCTGCCTTTGAGAGCAGCATGTATTGCTGAAAAGAACTTGTATAGAGAGCGCTGTGACACTCTGGGTATGGGCTCACCCTCAGCAACAGTTTCCCAGGCTTCCTGGGGGACAGCCAACTGGGCTCTGGACAGACAGCCTGCTCAGCCCGCTGCTTCCATCAGATTTTTGGGCAGGGAAGCTGCTCTGACTGAGTTGACTAGCTGTCTAGCAAAATCCATTCTCCACTTCATCCTGTTGGAGTCCGAGGGGGACATGGCCACCCAGCTAGAAACTACACTTCCCAGCACCCCTGCAGCTGGGCAAGGCCACTTGACCAAGCTCTCGCCAAGGGAAATCCCTGACCCTTGATGTTGGCTCTCTCCCAGGGTCTCTCAAGGACTGAGAGGAACACACATGCCCACCAGCCTCAAACGCTTACCTGGGGATGGTTAAAGGAGAACCAGATTCCTTAAGCCACTCTTTTCTGGGGTCTCTTTGTTACAGCAGCACAGCACCAACCTAACTGACAAACCTGCTCAGGCTTCAGAAATGACATTTTTAGAGTATTCTTTGTTCTGGTAAATGATAAGTGGGAAGCAGGTTGCAAAGTTTTATCTCCTTTTTTTTCCAGGAAAAGCAAAGACATTAAGGGGGCTCAAGAGAATCCACGCAGACCTCAAAGGCTATTTTCTCCCCAAATGTTTCACGTCTTGAGTTCTCCAAGCACTGAGGAGCCAGTTGACAGGTTCGGTGATGGCTTCCAACCTTTCTCAAATAACCTTTTGAGACTCTTCCCCCAGCCCCTTCTAGCTGAGGATATACTGGCCACGTGGTGGTTACGGGTCCATGGTCCCTTTGGTCAAGAGACTACCTGGACGCCTATGCAATGTCTTCCAACCCCTCCCCCCGGGCTGAGGAGCGCCCACCCCAACGAGCAAGAGTGAAGCATGGGACACAGACGTGTCCTCCAGGAGAGAAGGCAACACATGCACACTGTCCCATGAGAGGAGGCACCAACGGACCCTGACGGTGCTGGAAAGGAGAGACCCAGCTGCTGGGTCAACAGCCTGGTCCAGCGAAGATGCCCACCTGCCACTCACATCTCAGAGGCCCACATCTGACCATGATGGACAATGCGCTGTGGTCACTCCAGAGGAGGAAGTGAGCTCTGCGCCCACCCATGCAAGATGCAGAATTCCACCCAAAGAAGGGACAGGGCAGCCTTGGCTGGGGGTGGGTGCTGCGAGACCCCTGTGTCCATCCACGCCACTCCCCCTGCAGAGGGAGGACCCTAGTACTCTGGGGCCGCCAGGGCCTGAGCCCGTGTCCCCGGGGAGAGACCTGTCGCTGATATCACTCACCCTGCAAGGCTTCTTTGGCTCTGGCTAGTTCCTGCTCCTTCTGGGCCAGCTGGACCCGGAGCTCGGTGGCCGAGAGGACCTCAGAGGACTTGCCACCCTGTGACTCCTCCAGGTCCTTCGCCAACATCTCCTTCATCTGTCGGAGAAGGTGAACTTCCTCCTGGAGCCGGGACACTTCTTCCCGCAGGAGCACTGAGGGAGAAGAGCACACGGTTAGCACAAGGGACGCTGGCTGCTGCCCACAAGGTTTTCCGGGGACAGTTTGTAGATGCTTTGGCTTTTTCTGTTTGCTTTGTGTTCAGGGCTTCCCCTACCTGTGTGCACGGAAGAAAGAAAACCCCTGAGGCCACTAGCCCCAGCCCCTGTCCTGGACCCCACCCACAGTCTGCAGAGCACACCTGGTCGCCCCTCACCCTCTCAAGGGTCCCACTGCTGCTGTCACGGCACCGAGAGCGTCCACTCCATCGGCCGACAGTCTTAGGAGTTAGCGTTATAGCCGTGGCAAGCCAGGTCAAGCTTTATGGGCAGAGCTGCATTTAAATCACCCGAACCTTCTGAGCCTGGGACCGTCACAACGCCCATTTTACAGATTAGGACGTTGAGGGTCAGAGAGATTAAGTAACTCCAGAAGATCACAAAGTTAGTAGGAAGCAGAGAGGTGGGACTGAACCGAAGCCTAGCTGACTCCAGAGCCTGACCTCCCACCCTCACTCAGAAAACAGCCCTAAAACAGCACACTCGAGACATCTCACAGAACCCGTGACCTCCAGGAGCTCAGCGCCGTGTGCAAACAGAACTTCAGCAGTCACACTTGACTGTCCCGCAGGAAGACGGGGTGCAACGAGCAGAGACAAGGAGACACCATGGGCAGAGGTTCCTGAGGGACTTAAATCCAATCCTACATACAGTGAGTCCCCGGGGATGGGGCCAAGGACAGCATGGTGTCCCCTTAGACCCTGGGGTGCCTCAGGAAGGTACCGAGAGGGCGCACCACCGTCCCATGGTGAGAAGTGCGCTCACGGAGGCGTGGCCAGCGTCTCAGTCCCGCAGGCCGATAGACACACCCACGCCCAGGTCAGCTCGCCTGAGTGACAATGGACACAGAGCTGCCGGAGGGGCTAGAGGCAGCAGGCAGGGCAGCTGCACGGCCGTGCGTACCGCTGCGTAACTCCCAGGAGAGCACATCGAGAGAGCGAACAACCCTCACTCAGGACACGACTGAAGGGCATTCTGAAACACTCGCAGATGCGGGCCCCGTGGGCTGGCCTGAGCCTACAGCCTTAACCCACGCGTCGCTGTCTGCCTCCTCCCACCCTCCAGCCGTACTGGTCCCTCTCCCTGCAACGTGCCCAGCTCTGCCCCGCTCCAGGGCCACAGCCCTGGGGTGCCCTCCACCTGGAACACCCTTTCCTGGTTCCTCCTGTGGCCACCTCCTCATGGCGACACGGCCTTCATTTCCCATCACCTGCTCAGAGGGCCTCCCCCAGCACTGAGCCCGATTCTGCCTCCTCAACTCTACTTATGTGTGTCTTTCCCAAGCTAAATGCGGGCTCGGGGGTGGTGGCGGGTGGAGGGCTGTCTGGGTCCCCGCGGCTGGCGGGAGCTCAGCGCACTCTGCCCCGGCCCCTGGGTTCTAGCCTCCGTCCCCCTTGCTCTTTCTCCATAGCACTCGTCGGCTCCGGACAGCTGTGCCACACGCACGTGTTTGTTTCCTGGCTCTGTGTAAGGCCCAGGAGGGCAGGGACCTGGGTCTGTTTTGTTCACGGTTGTGTCCGTGTGCCCAGAACAGCGCCTGGCGCCCAGCTGCCCCCAAGCAGCATCGTTGAATGAGCAGATGAAAGAGCCACAACTGACGAGACTTGCCCGGCCACCGCAAGCCATCCTCAGCACAGGCTGCTGCCCCCTGCTGCCTCCCACACCCCTACCCCAGTTTCACCTCAAAGAGGGAGCTGGGGAGGAGACGAGGCGGTCCTGGACCAGACACGCGCAGCTGAGAGCAACGAGCATCCCCACTGCTGAGAGGGGACATGTACCCCACGGTGGTCCAGGGCACGGTCCTCGTCTGTGAGGGTCACGGAAGGGGCATGGCTGGGGCACAGCTCTGGAGTCACCAGGTCCACAACCCCCCAGCATGTGGCAGCAAGCAAGTCCCTCCCCTGATAAGCCTCAGACACCCCATCTGTAAAATGGGTCATCGGGCTGTGAGGTTCCTCCAGGCATAGGACATGGCCCTCCTCACACAGGAGTGCTCCGTGTACACAGGAAGTGCTCCTCACGCAGGAGTGCTCCGTGTACACAGGAAGTGCTCCTCACACAGGAGGTGCTCCGTGTACACCAAACACAGGAGTGCTCCTCACACAGGAGTGCTCCGTGTACACAGGAAGTGCTCCTCACACAGGAGTGCTCCATGTACACAGGAAGTGCTGATCACACACAAAGCACACGGTATCGGTAAGGCAGCGCCCTCTCCTAGGCACCTTACCCCACCTTCGTGCTACAACCCTCCCAGCTCCCTTGGGATCCTCTGGCCTCGAGGCTGAGCAGGCAGAACGAGGCCCAGCGTGTGGACTGGGCGAGCCCCGCCGCAGTGGCCTTGACGAAAGGTGGTGTCGGCTCTGGCCCCTGTTCCCCTGCCCACATCCCACCACCTCCCCTAAGGCCGCGCTGCCCCTGTGGGAGGGGAGGCCTCCCAGGGCACCTCCGAACCCGCAACCACTCTCCCACAGAAGCCTGGGCGAGGGCCCCTGCGGAAGGCGAAGCACGTCATCTCCCGCAGACAACCGTCACCTCGCTCCCGTGGACAGCCCTGCCTGGCCGCCACCCTGTTTGGGACATTAGCGCCCATCGGTGGCCTCCCGCCGGCTCTGCGCCTTCCTCAGTTCTGGGGAGCACTAGACCAGCCCCACCTCAGGCCTCTCGGAGCCGTCACCGCCAGGGAGCTGCCCTCCCTCCTTCGCAGGTCCCTTCCTATCGGCCTCAGCGTCACTGTCACTGCCTCAAGAGGCCTAAAACGGCCCCATCCTGTCCAGTGTTGACAGCACATCAGACGACCAGAACGGAACCCCGTGCTGACGTGGAGGCTCACTCCTCTCCCGTCAGCGGACGAGGCTTCCCGAGAGCAGGGCCCGGTCCGATGTCCTGCGCTGTCCCCCACTGCTGGGTCTCGAGCGCAGGGACGGTGCACGCGCGACACTTCACAGGTGCTCAGCAACGTCTGTCAAGTGGCGCCACCCACCCGGCAAGTATTTACAGGCACCTGCCCATGCCAGACGCTGCTCCAGGCACGGGGGCACCTGGGCGGGTGCCCCCCACACACCCACCCTCAGGGTGGTGCTCCCTGACCCCACCATGAACACAGACGGAAGGACCCCCGACCCCTGCACCCCAGGGAGGCAGGCCAGGAAGGGCCATGTCTCTTAGCCAAACTGCTAAGTAGGAGGCTTGCTTTTGGGGCCCCTTCCTTGCCCTCATGGCAGGCAAACATCTGTGGGCCACTGACACTCCAGGCGCGGGGCGTCCAGAAGGGAGGAGGGAAGATCCTTGGCCTCGGAAGCCTCCAGTGAACAGAAGCGCACACAAGTAAGCATGACACAAGGAGGGGAGCACCAGACATCCTCGAGAAGGCGGCAGCATTTCAGATGGGCCTCGGAAGATTGGGGGTTTGGGGGGCATCCAGCATGAGCAAAGGCAAGGAGGCTGGGAAGCCAGAGGGCACTGAGTGGCCAGTAAATGGGCAGGAGGTGAGGAAGAGTAGGAGGAAGGCTGGAGAGGTCAGATCATAAAAGGTCTTAACCCTGAACACCCCTTTGTGTCCCCACTCCAGCACACCGTCTCTATCAATATCCAAGACTCTAGAATTTTCTCCCCTTCATCAATACTCCCCAATCACTCATCCTGCCAGGGTCCCTGTTCGCACTCAGCTGCCACCAAAAGTCTATTTCACAATAAGGTGTGAGTGACTGCTAACGTACGTCCACTTGTATTTCCATTACCGCACAGGTAGAAGGCAGGTTTGTTTCTTGTGTGTTTCATTTTTTTGTAGGGGTATGACTTCTGGGCCTCCTCAAATTGCCCTGAGGAAGCCACCAAGGTTGTTTCCTGTTGTCTACAAAGAAGGCAGTGGATTCCAAGAGGCTTGGCTTCAGATCCAGGCCTGGTCAGTGCCTTCATCATGACCTTGCACAAGCCTCGTGTCACTTCTCTGGGTCTCAGCTGTCATGTATGCTGCCAGATTTAGCAAAACAAAACAAAGGAAAATGAAAAACCAAACAAAATCCCCCAGATGCACAGTTTAATGTGAATTTCAGATAGAAAACAAATAATTTTTTAGTATAAATGTCTCAAATATTGCATGGAACATACTTATATTAAAAATTTATTCCACCAAGGTGGGAGGATCACCATAGTCCAGGAGTTTGAGACCAGCCTGTGCAACATAGTGTGACTCTATCTCTACCAAAAATTGTTTTTAAATTAGCTGGGTGTGGTGGTACACGCCTGTAGTCCCAGCTACGCGGGAGGATGGCTTGAGTCCAGGAATTCGAGGTTATAGTGAGCTATGATCTCGCTACTACTGCACTCCAGCCTGGATGACAGAGCGAGACCCTGTCTCTGAAAAAAAAATTTACTCACGGTTTATCTGAAATTCAAACTTAACCGGGCATCTTGTGTTTTACTCCAGCAACCCCACTGTCATCCAAGTGATACTCCCACCAGTACTCCCCAGTTGCCCATCCTGCCAGGACCCCTGTCCCCACTCCCATCCCACAGCGATTCTGACGCAATGAAACGGGGCAATCGCGACGGCACCTCGCAGGACAGAGGCGGTGAGGCAGAGAGCAGAATCCGGCACCGTCTCCTCCGCACCCTGCGCCTAGATGAGAGCAGGGAGCCAGATGGTGCTGGGTGCCACGTGCCCTTCTCCTTGGCTAACAGTGGCAAAGGCATATTTTCCCTACACTCAGATTTTCCCTGACACCTAGGCCCCACCCCTCTGTCAGGCTCTGAACGAGCTGATGGGAGCCATGGGGGTGGGACACCAGGTGCGGCACCCACAGGAGCCAAGCGTTAGGAGACCAGGCTGGAAAAACAACTCCATGGAAAGACAGAGGCTTATCGGAACTTACCGACTACACCTGCCCAGCTGGGTGTGGAGGCCCAGATCTCACACACCCCAGACTCTTCCAGAAACAGGTACAACCCTAGGACTACACTCACAGAAAACCTAAGCACTCCCCTCCCTGGGACTCAGTTGCCTCACCTGTAAAATGGGGGTGATGAGAATAAACACGAGCCGCGGAAAGCACTCAAGTGTGCCTGCGCAGAGAGGAGTGACCACACTTTTCAGAAACAACGGAGAAGCTGCAGTGGGAAGCCTTGAATTTCTCCCTCAGAGGGACTACTAGCTTGCTGTGTGACCTTGGGCAAGTCACTATCCCTCTCTGGGCCTTCAGAATATCAGCACCCTTCGAGGGACCCACTCTTTATGAATCTAGACAATTGCTACCATTCATGTATTTCTCCCTGTGGGGAAACAGAGGCCTTGTGCTCCAGTCTACAGCTGCACCGCTCAGAACAGCAGCCACTAGGTACACCCTAGGCTGAAGGTGAATTAATTAAAATGAAATAAAATGGCCAACTCAGTTGTGCTAGCCACATTTCAGTGCACCTGCGTGGCTAGTGGCTGGGCTAATGGCCAGTGCAGATACACACAGCTGCCACCACTGCACCACAAAGTTCTCCTGGTCGGTGCTGGGCTGGAGGGCATGACATGGCATTTATTAAGCACCTGGTATAGCTCAGGCCCTGCGACCCCGATAGGAAGAAGCCTTTTGCCAAAGGCAGGAGAGCAGTTTAGAAAGGAGGCATCATTTCTGGAGAAAACGGTTGTGGCCCTGGCCCAAGGACAACAAAAGCAAAGATGGACTGTGTACCTTTCCGCCAACGCTGGGCAACCACGGTGCCCCTGGACCTTGGGGCAGGGGGGACAAAAGCCACAGACTCAGCAGAGCTCGCTTGGCCCTGGAAGCAGGAAGTACGCGTTGTCTGGGAGACAGTGGCTCTCCTGCCCCAGGGGAGATGCCAGTTACCAACAGTGCTGTCCTTGGGGGCAACTTTACCGGCAGGCAGGCCAGGCGGCCGAGGTCCCCAGCTGCCTCTTCCCTAGAAACGTCAGGGTATGGAGGACCCCCTCAGAGAAGGGTCCAGACTGGGCGGCAAAGGGAGCCAGGGCAGACCCTGGCCTTCTGTAGCCCATGCTCCCTTAGTTTGCCAGAGAAATAAGTCTCACTTTTTAAAAATGGGATTCCTCAGCTTCCCTTGCAGCTAGGGTTGCCTGTGTGACCCAATTCTGGCCAGTGAGGTGTAAAAAAACTCCCTAGGAGGACTGCCTTTTAAGAAAATGCTTTCTTCCTTCCCCACCTTCTTGCCTGGAAAGTGCACTTAATGGCTGGAGCTTCAGCAGCCACCTTTCAACAAGGAAGCAACCTCTTAGGCCTCTCGGTAAGTTGTAGGTTTGTAGACCCTGCCTCCCTAAGCCAAAGGTCTAAAATAACAATAATATTATAATTCTTGTATATTATAATAACAGTTATGCCTTTGCTAACACTTCTTGAACACATACTGTATGTTCCAGACGCTGTTGTATTTTACATGCCTTAATTAGTTTAATCCTCACATAACCCCATGAAGTAGGTCCTACTATTATCATCCATATTTTACAAATGGGGAGGTTGAGGCACAGAGGAGTTAATGGCTTGGCCAAGGTCACAGAGTAGAGAGCAGAGATGGGGTTTGAACCTGGGTGGTCTGGTGCCAGCACCCACCGTCTTGACTCCCACACCGTATTACCTTCCCGGAGGAGAGGGGCACAGTCTGTGCGAGACACAAGGGCCTCCTGAGCCAGCACGGCCCCAGTGGCTGACAGTGGAGGGAGGCGTGGCCGCTCAGCAGGCTGCGAGCTTGCTCGTTTCCCTCGGTGGAGCTGGGTGACGGTGACTCAGCCACTCCATGCATGGTGGTCCCGCCCCCCAACAGTCCCCACGCAGCTCCTGCAGAAGGCTGTGGCCACGGGGCCAGACTGTCAGTTCCACGAGGGCAGACTCTGCCCTGCTCGGTGCAGGGCTCTGCAGGCACGCGGCAACGGTGCCAGGTGCGGCGCTGAGACAGAGGTGGGCACGCGGGTCTGGGGGTGGGCACGCGGGGCTCAGTCTTGGCTCCCCCACTTCCCAGCTGTTTGACCTGTGCACAAGTGACCTCTCACCTCTAACCTCTAATCTACAAATGGACCCAAGACCAGTCTCTCAGGCCTGTGGTAAACATTAAACAAAGCAATCGGCTAAGTGCAAGCGCTCCGGAAGATTCTAAATGGAGGTCAAATGGAGCTCATCATGGTCATTATTACGGAAAAGGGCGAGAGAAGGCCTTGGCCTCCGTAACTGCAGAACCCTGACCCTGCGCCCCACTCCGACCCAGCAGGGGCGATCACACAGCAGTGAAGGCCGCATTAAAGGGTGGGGCCTGAAGCCTGAGTCACCGGTCCAGAGAACGAGGAATGCGAGAGCTTGGGGAGCGCTGGGTGGAGGCCAGGCTGAGGCGAGGTCGGCAAGTCCAGGCTGGGAGGGACTGTCCCCGGCTGCCCATCCTGGGTGGACACCTGACAGGCAGCCAAGCACACACCTATCAAAACTCGCTAAATGCAAACTGTACACATAAGAGCCGCACATTTTACTATACGCAAATTACACCTCGAGAAAAAAATATCTAAATATGGCAGTAACATATTTCAGATTTTCCATTTAAAACTCATTTTTATAGCCCTCCCTTCCCCCCAACCCATAAAGCTCCAGGTACAGAGCCCCAACCAGCCCCGCGTCCTCCAGCGGGCCCCAGCGGAAGGCGTACCTCGGTCCAACCCCCGCTGATGTTGGTGGCTTTGTGCATGGCGGGGGACCCGTGTGCCCAGGAACCGCCAGGGTGTTTGCGGGAGCTACACACACAGCACGGGAAAGAAATCAAATGCCTGGAGAACCATCCGACACTCACCACTGCCAAATGGAGGTCACTTCTAGATGACAAACGCCCTGCACTGACCTGCCACTATCCCTGTCCAGCCTTGCAGAGACCACAGCCACTGCCACTCCCAGGCACCCGATGTCCCGTGCTGGACTCTGGGCATCATCTCACTGAATCCTCACAACGACCCGTGCCGGGCTGGGGGGACCCCGCCTGAGGCTTGAGAAGTTGGTGGGGCATGGGATCACACCCAGGCCTGCAGGGCTCTGAAGCTGCCGGGCCACAGACTGGTCCAGTGCCCAGTAGGTTGTGAGCGCTCAAAGATGCTACTGCTCCCTTGGCTGCCATTCTTGTTGTAGGGTTGGGGCCATATCTGGTCCAAGTGTGGTCTTAGTACACTGGGATGATGCTTCTTCTAACAATGAGGAGGAAGAGTGCCCTTGAGGGTCAAAGCTTTAAGATTGAAACACAACGGCTCCTACTGGCAAAGCCGCCTTAAGGGACAGGGGCTCACAGGCCCCTACGGCTGAACAGTAGCAGGATGAATGTATTAATGTATCCACTAGGGCCAGCATTCAGTGGAGCAAGGGAGTCCTGAAAAGGGGGAATCAGGCAGGGGGTCGCTGGCAGAGCCCACCGCTGGGGCAGAGGGGCTGGGGGCCTTCGCCAACGGACCAGGCACCTCCTCTGCTCCCCTGCACGTCTGTGGGGTAGCTCAGACTCGGCTTCATCCACATATTGACCCCGCTTTTTTTTTTTTTTTTTTTTTTACAGAGTCTCACTGTGTTGCCCGGGCTAGAGTGCCGTGGTGTCATCCTAGCTCACAGCAACCTCCAACTCCTGGGCTTAAGCGATCCTCCTGCCTCAGCCTCCTGAGTAGCTGGGACTACAGGCATGCGCCACCATGCCAGGTTAATTTTTTCTATATATTTTTAGTTGTCCAATTAATTTCTTTCTAATTTTAGTAGAGACGGGGTCTCGCTCTTGCTCAGGCTGGTCTCGAACTCCTGAGCTCAAACAATCCGCCCGCCTCAGCCTCCCCAGAGTGCTGGGATTACAGACGTGAGCCACCGCGCCGGGCCTTCACCCCGCTTTTGAATGCATTCATTGCCTTCACCCAGGTGTTCCCAGCTAACACTGTCTGAGCCCCTCGAGCATGCTGGGATTGTTCTGAGTCTTCATGTGCATTAATTCCCAACCCCTTTAAGAACCCTAGGGGATGCCCCCGTTTTACAAAGGAACTGAGGCACGGAGAGTCAAACCCAGGCCGTCCAGGGGCAGAGCTGCTGCTTGTACCCACTGAGTTATACCCGTCCCCCCGCAGGTACAGCTGCCAGGCTGCAAGGTGCCCCCCAAGGCAGGCGAAAGCCTTGTGCACCCTCCCTCTCAGGGCCGGCAGGTAGGCAGAGAGCCCTCAAACCCGCCCTGGAGAGTTACCACCATTTTCATCCTTTCCCCAGCCTGGGAGGCCAGAGGTCACAGAACCTGAGCCCCTTCGCTAGGCTGACCCGACTTCTGAATGGGGCGGGGAGTCCTGGGTTTGGCCAGCCCAGAGCAGCGGCAGCAGCAGGACCAGCTGCCCGCTGCAGACCCCGCTCCGAGGGGCCCTCCGAGCTCTCTAACTGCCCAGAGCTGCCACGGGGAGACTCGGCAGGGTCGTCCTGAACTTAAGGGCTTGCCTGTGGAGAGGGAAGTCTGGGAGCCGCAGCCTGCAGAAAGCCAGCCTCAAGGGCACCTTCTGTCGGCCACCCTGGGACTCTGGGGCAGGGTGAGCCTGGCCTTGGCACCACTTCCCTCCACAGGGCCGACCCTCTGAGGCCCAGCCCAGCCTCCCCAGTCCTGCCCAGTCCCAAAGCGGGGGGCTGGAAACAGCTCCATCTGCTTAAACTACCTCTGTCCCTATTCACGAAGCCGACCCTTCTGTCCCTCCCGCAGTCCCCCTGGAGACAGGCAGGCAAGAGCTGGACTATGGCTTGCTGGAGATTTCCACGTTCTCTGGGCCTCTGTCATATGATCCCGACACTCACGGCATGGGGGTGACTCCCCAAATCGGAGGCGGCTCTCAGATGACACCCACCCACTCCCCCACAATGCTGCTCCCAAGTAATTCTTACCTGGGGGTGGGGTGGCGTTGCAGGGACCCAGGTAATACAGCCTTTGTCCTTTTCTCATATTTCACAGTAACTGTTTTTTCCTTCAGGCATGTTTAATCTGTCTTCCCTGCAGAGGCTCTTCCGGTGCAGCCGCTGGCCTATAAACATAGCTCTTAGCCAGACCCTCCTGGGGCCCTGAGTGCCAAGCTAAACCTCTTCCACCACCTTCCTGCTTAGGGGCCACCGTTCCCTGGGGGAGCTGTGCCCATCCAGCTCACGCCCCAGAAATCTGATGCTCTCCTGGGACAGGGGGCTGCTGTATCAGCTCCACTCGCCCCTCACCAAGCACAGACTGAGCTATTAATACAACTGTGTGCCAGGCACCAGCAACCAAGACAAGGTCCCTGCCCTGGAAGGGTGACTGTCACAGGGTGAAAAGCAGAGACGCCCTAGGGAAGTTGAGGAATTGCAAACATTCGGCACGCAGTTCAGGGAGATCTTAACCTGAGGACTGGTACTGTAGAATGTGGTTCTTTGGGGTCTGGCGGAGGCTTGGGCACCACCTTCATGGCTGAGGCTGCAAAAATCACTCGGCAGGTACTTCGAGCAGCAGGAGGCATGTGAACCTCCAAATATACCATCTGGCTGGGGGCGGGAGAAGCAGGCACTTGCCTGCTGCCCGGGTGGCAGAGTCCCTGATGGGCTGTGACAGCGACTGCTCAGTCCCAAAGCCTGTGCCAGGCTGCCTCCTTGGTGACTACAAAGAGCCTGCCCCTGTCTGCTTTCTTGAGCAGGAGGGATGGGGAAGGGCTGGCCTGTCCTCAGGGCCTGCCAGCGGCCTCCTCCAGCCCTCGATGAGCACATTTCTCACTGTGGATTAGAAGCAGGGGGCTGTGGACAGCTCATCGCAAATCTGGTGGGCTGATGGGGGCTGTCCCGGGCCGGCCTCTCCGTATGAGGAGGAATCCCAGCACACTTGTCAAGCTGAGCCTCAAAGGCTCTGCTTCCTCTGCAGATGCTAGGCATTGGGCCTTTTCTTTCCAAATTTCCTCATTATCCGCTCCCCACCCAGATTGGGCAGCAGATGTTTTTGTCCAGCTGACATCTATGCTCAGTGCTTTTCAATATAACACCTCCATGTCCCTGTGGGGAGCCCCCGCTGTCAACACCAGTGGTTCAGGGATGGAAATTTCCGTGACCCAGTCGGGCCAGTCAGAGAACTGAACTGGTTCAGGAGAGGGTGCAGGACCCAAGCCACTCCAATCAGAGGTCACCTCTGGGCCAGGATCCAGGTGCTCTCCTTACTAATGGGCTCAGGCTGTGAGGACGGAGTCTGAAGCTGCTGGCAGCTATCTTGTCGCCATGAGGAGAGCAGCCAGCAAGACGAGGGTAGGGTTCAGATAATACCTGCATACCTGAGTCCTGGATCATACCACACCTCAAGCCAGAATCTACCCCTGGACTTTTCAGTTACATGAACCAATATATTCCTTTTTGTGTTTAAGCCAGCTTGAGTTGTGTTTTCTGTCCCTTGTAACTGAAAAAGAATGATAAACTGCTTCTGCCAGGGACAATTTTCTGGGTGCCCAGGACTCCCACAGACTTGCAGGCTGTCACTCTCCCTTCGGAAACTGGATGAGCAGAGACGGACAATGGAATTTACTTCTTCCCACAAAAGCAGTGAACACCTACCACCATCTGGACTTCAATTCTAGCTCCTCTTTGACCGCAGGGACCAGTCCGCCTGGCTTGAAACCCTGGATGGTGCAAAACTTTCAACTTCTGCCTCAAGGCCGTTTCCAGACTTTTCCTGCCCAAATCAGCCTTTCTCCTCTTCCCCCATCTGGAAGGATCCTCACACCAACCCCACAGCCCCTGGGGGGTTCACCTGAGGATTCCAGCTCCCGTCTGGGTGCTCACTATGTGCCTGGCACCGAGCCTCGGCCCACCAAGTTCTCTCCGATTCAACC
Source organism: Propithecus coquereli (assembly GCF_000956105.1). Classification (NCBI taxonomy): domain Eukaryota; kingdom Metazoa; phylum Chordata; class Mammalia; order Primates; family Indriidae; genus Propithecus; species Propithecus coquereli. Next base: position 2,514,888 of record NW_012153840.1, read on the forward strand.
CACTGAGAAGCGCTAGCGTCCTCTGTCTTGCAGATGTGAAGAGGGAGGCCAGGCAGGTGGACTGGCTTGTTCAAGCTCATAGAGCTGGTCCAGGTGGCACAGCCGATCCCAGCTCAGGCCTGACAGATTCCAAAGCTCATGTTTTTACTCACTGGACCAGGCTCCCAGCCCGAAATACCACGCTGTGCATATTTCCCAAGCTAAATGCCAGGACAAGGGGTCTGACGAGTAGACACAGAGTTGAAACTGGGCCTTTCTTTGAACTTGGCGTCTTTGAGCTTCTGACAAACAAAATGGCCAAGTCCCCCAGTCGTGGCTGTTGCAATGGTCTTCTCCCCTCCCCAGGCCAGGCTCCTAAAGGACATATCCAGGGGAGGGACAGCAAGCAGCAGGTGGCATTGCTTGTCTCCCTCTTCACCCCACCATGCAGGACTTTGACCTCTCATGCCTGCTCCCTCCTCTCCACCCGCAGGGGAAAAAAATTACCGAAACACAAAGAATTAAAATAAAGAAGGCCCAGCATGGCCACCAGCTGACTCGGGACACAATCAAGGCGGGGAGCACAAAGCTCACCGCAAACCGGGAGGAACCACCTTGGACCAAGGCCCTGCACCCGCAGGGAGCCCAGCCCCACTGCCTTTCCCACCCGGAGTCTGAGTCAGCAGCACAACACCCCGCGTCCCAGTTTCCTTCTCCACCCATTACCAGAATCCACGGAATCCACGTGGAGACTGCCTGTCCCGCTTGTCAAAGAGCAGGTTCTCCCATGTCCAGCTCCGGGAGGAAGAGCGACCTTCTTCTCAGGAAAGGGAAAGAGCAGGCATCTCTATCCCCATTTTACAGACAGCCAAACTGAGGCCCAGAGGAATGTCTGGAATCCACAACTTCAACCCCTAGGCCACTGGCGACTGAGCTGGAAGCCCAACTGGAAACGCTGCTCAGGCCTGAACATTCCAAGCCCGTCCCAGACACCGACTCAGGGGTTAAATGCACCGAAATGTGTAAGGCGTGCCAAGGGCCCCGCAGATGTGAGCAAGGATGCCAAGAAGAGAAGTGGGTGACCAGAGCTAGGCTGAGGCTTTCCTAGACGAAGGGTGGTGAGCCTGAAATTCCTGCATCTTCAGACCCCTGTGGAAAACAGATCCGGGCTCTCAGAAGAATTTAAACCAAGTCCAGACTGTCGTCTAAGCCAATGGCAGACCTGGAGAGCCCACGGTCTCAAATGCAGCTTCTGAAGGTGAACGAAGACAGGCAGTGTTTCCTGCAATTGCATGACCTCCACGTCCCTCCACTGCCCCACCCGTAAAATGGTGACAGTGACGGTTATGTGCAGTGGTTTTGGAACTGCATGGCCTGGTTCCAATCCTGGTTCTGTCCTGTAGTAGCTGTTTGACCCTGGCAGGTCCCTACCCTGTCCTTGTTGGAGAATGGAGATACAATAGCATCCATCTCCCAGGGCTGCTGTGCCAGTGCACAGGAAGGGGCTGGCACGCGTAGGCCCCCCATAGGCGCTGGCAGCCAGCCGCTGATGCCAGCGCAGAGCGTGCCTGACCCCGCGCACAGGGCGGGAAAGGAGGGCTCGCCAGGCCGGAGTGGACACCGTCCCTTGGTGGGGAGCTTGCGAGCGCTGCAGGGCAGCTCACAAATCCACGGAACTGACTCCAATGACTCTCTGGCCCAGCTGAGCAGCTGCTCCAGGAAGAAATAAAATATGCTGCATACTTTAAATGTTTCACTTATGAAAACTGGCAGGGCTGCCTATCTAAATTGTTTAGCAATAAAGTCACTAACGAGCACCGTTAGAGGTGCTCCCCACCGGAGTCCGGGCAGGGCAGGGGCGGTGAGGGAGGGCAGGCTGGCCGCCAGCGTGGAGGCCACTGGGACTTCCAGAAGGCGCCATCTGGGATTTTTCAGAGGGGCATAGGGATCACATCATGGTGTCCTGATGTGAAATCGGATCCCCCCTCTGGAAGCCAAGCCCCGAGCAGGCAGGGGCAGAGGGGAGGGCTCTTCCGGACTGGGCCGTTTTCCCACACTCTGGGGTGCCCGGGTTTCCAGCCAATCGAGTTAATTGAAAAATTACCTTGGGCTGAGAAAGAGCAGGCCCGGGCCATGCGGGGCTGGCTCCCAGGAAACCCTACCGGGTTTCCAGCACAACTGGACTCCCACAACCTGCAGCTGCAAGGCCTGGAGGAGCTCTCTGTGCCAGGCACATGTCCCGTGCAGTGTCCCAGCAACCTTGGGGGGTGGTATTATTCCTGCTTAACAGATGGGGAAACTAAGGCACAAAGAGTAAGAGGCCTGCAAGGTTTCTTACAAGCTTTTTAAAAGCTTCTTGTGGGAAGCTTGCAAGGGCAGGCTGCTAGGGAGTCGCAGGCCAAGCTGGGCAGCTTCTTCCTGGGATGCTGTTCTGCGACGTGCCATGGGGTCACCCCAGGGCCACCACAGGGCACCCCAATCCCACATCCTAACAAATGTAACCTGGAAGAAAGCCCAGGGTGCAGACCAGCTGGCAAGGCAGGCAAGAGGCCTCCTGCCCTGCCTAGAACAAGACGGTGCCTCCATACGCAGAAGGCTTCGATATGGGCTGGTATTGCTGAGCACAGTGTTTTTAACTTCAAAGTCCTCTGACTTCTACTACGTTTAAGTCTCAGCTCCCTGAGAGTATTACAAGGGTGGGTTTTATTGTCCTCATTAAGGGCAGCCAACCCCAAGGCCCAAGGCCCAGCCAGGTCACACAGGGAGCCTGGGCTGCAGGGAGGCCTGAGACCAGTGCCCCACCTGACTCTGCCCCCAGCCCATGACTTTCCACTGCGCAGACACCCTGCAGACACCTCTCCGGGCTCTTCTGCCCATTCCTATTCTCCTAGGACGCCTGTCTATTCACGTGGCCGGGGGCCCACAATTCCAGAGTGGTCCGTCCCCTCTCCAGGGGGCTCCGTGGTCATGGCTTCTGCAACCAAGCAGGAGACCAACAGGGCCCCCCTCAACTGTGTCCCTTCTCACCAGCCACAACCTTTAAGACTAGAAAGGAACCAAGCCGATTAGCAACACACCCGCATTTCACTTGGGGAGTTGCAGCAACGTGGTCTATGAACCAAACGTAATCAAGACACAGAAAAATGTGAGTTTTTGTTGGGGGGAGCATGTGGGATGAGGAGGAAAACTCAAGTCCTCGAGTCACCGTTACGTCTGAGGACAGAACTTCTTCCCCCACAGGAAAACTTCGCCCTGGCACACGAGCCGCACACCGACTTCTAGTTTTAACACTCACTGAGCACCTCGCCTGGGAGGCGGCGTAGTCTGCGTGGTGGGAAACAGCTCTGGGCAAGGTGGTCTGAGTCTGAGTCCCAGCCACTTGCTAACCAAGGGACCTTGAGCAAGTCACCTCACCTCTCTGTGCCTTGGTTCCCTCATCTGTAAAATGGGGTAACAGTGCCTATCTCACAGGGTTGCTATGAGGATTAAATGATAGGCTACACATAAAAGAACAGTGCTGGGCACATGGCAAGTGCTATATACATTTCGGTCATTTTCCTTCCTGCTTCTCCCTTGAGGGCCACTGCTTTCTGGTTGTGAGACCAGCCCCTGGTCAGCAGCAGTGTCCCTGGGTCTCCAGGGACTTCTGGAATCTCCCGACCCAAACCCCCAGGTAGAACATTCTTTGCTGAGACGTCTGCAGAGTGGGGCTTACAGCAGCCGGGGCCTGACTGCTGGGAAGTGGCCCATGGGATCCTCATCTGGAGGCTTGGGCACTATTTTGCTGCCGCCCCTGGCTTCCTCCAGTTTATGGACTGAAAAAGATAGAGATGAGGCTTTAATTCCTGCTCTGAGCAGTCGCTGACGTTCCACCAAATGGTTCCCTTGTCTGGCCAGCTCCACCAGCAACTCAACAAGTCAAACGCTGTTTCCACTCTGCATGCCGCCTCTAGGGAGAGCAGAGGAGAAAACTATTCCAAAAATGTAAATTGAAAAAAAAAAAAAACCATGGCTCTCCACCCCCACAACACACACACACACACACACACACACACACACACACAGCTCACACCCAGCTTGACAGAACATAAGACAATGTCCCAGCACTATGGTCTTAAAAACAAGTAGGAAGGCAAAAAGGGAATGTAGAATTTTCACCAGTGGTGACCAGCTCGAGCCTGCCTTTCTTGGAGGATTACATAATGACCCTGCCAACCCAGACAAGGAAATCTCTTGCAAAGAACACATCATCCTTCCAGGTTCTTCCTCCTGGCCGGAGCACCTAGCCCAGCCCTGACCCACACTTGAAGCCCAAGAAGTGCCTGTTGAACTACAGCCAGCTCAAGGCACAGGCCTGGATTAAAGGAGGATTAGATGAGGCCAAAGCCGCCCTAGGACTGCACTCTCCGGGCCAGAGGTGCTTTCATGACCAAACATGATTTTCCCTGAAGCCGTTCCTACCCCTGCATCTCCCAGGAGAGAATGAGCAGGTTCTAGAGAAGAGCAGGTTCCAGGTCTGGCTGCTGCAGAGTCAGAGTGTCCAGCCTGAATAAACGAACACACGGCAGCGAGCACAGGACTGGAGGCCAACAGCTGGGAGCAGGTCGAAAGCTTCAACTGTGTGTTTTATTCTCGTAAGCTGGGCTTCTCCTGCCCTTCTCACTTGAGCTGAACTCCTGGATCTTCCTCTTTCCCTCCCCACTCCACAAACCTCAAACCACAGATATCCCTGGAACATCTGGGCCCTATGGGGACCTCTTTCCTGACACATCTGCAATACTATCGATCACTCGTGGCAGCTTGAGGGGGAAGGAGGACAGATGTCGTACACTGGGTCATGTGTACCCTGGGTCATGTGTACCCAGGGCATACAGGACTGGCGGGTGTGGGGATATAAGACAAAACAAGACACATAAACACCACAACTTGTGATCCTTAAAAACTGCTTCCACGCTTAGGCACAGCAGCAGAAAATAAGCCAACTGAAGAAGTCAGTGTCCTAATCGGGAGCAGGTGTTTGCATTGTAACTCGACTTGGGACAAGAAAAAGCCATGTGTGGGCTTGTTGCCATGTCTCTCTGGAATTGCAGGCTGATCACCAACCGGGTCAGCGAGGTCACCCCGCCTCCAGCGGGGGACGGCCCAGAGCTGCAGACATCCCAGGAATTCAGAGAAAAAACAATGTGATTGCTGGTTGCTCTCTAGTCCTGACGCCCGGGACAACGAAGCCCAGACCTAGGGGGCCGGGGAACAAGACGGGACAGCAGCCCTCGGGTCCTTCTCCAGTGAATGGACAGCATGGATTTCAGCAAGACCGAAGAGTCTGCAGCTAAGATCCTTTCAGCTGTCACGGCAATTAACTCAGGATAATTCTGATGCCCAGGAAATCCTCCCTGCTCCAGATCTCTGGAGAAAGCTATAAATCTCCCTCTAAATTGCCCTTTTCTCCATATGCAGACCTACAAAAAGCTAACTCTAGGCAAGGGGGCGAAAAAATAGACTCCCCATCCCAGGCTGGCCTGGAAGGCAGGCTGCGGATTCAAGTTAAACACTCCCAGGCAGAAAAATGCAATCTCCTTTTTCAATGGTCCACATTTAATGTCTTGTTTTCTCTCCACTTTCACCCTCCTCTTTTTTTCCCTGGGTCCTAATAGAGACTGAGCATCCTCCTCTTTTTGTAATCTCTTGGCTACATGCAAATGTTCACAGGACTCTCTTATCAAGAGGCAGGTACTGTTTATTTGGCCATGGACACTACTCATAGACCCCAAAAGCAGTATGTCAACTTAAGAGCTGTCAGCATGGGGGTAGGGGTACAGGGCAGCCTGCAGAAAAAGGGAATGGCATTACATTCCACTTGCCTGGCCCCAGCTCCTGAGCTAGCCCCACCTGCCCTGACAGCATCCCACTATCATTTCTACCTGTCCCTCCTTGCCTGCTCCCAGGGGGGCTGCCTGATGTCTTCAGGCTCCTGCTGAGTCCTTCTAAACAAGGACTTCCGAGAGGGCCAGGAAAACACAGGGAACATTCTTCAGGAGAAGGCTATGGCTCCAGCAGCCCTTCCTCCATCCTCACAAAGGGCTCCCAGTGGGGGACAAGAGAAGGAAGGGTGGCCAAGCGGGGCAGATCAAGGCCAGACGTCCTGTGCCCCCACCCACCCCGTACCATCTACTCTGCCTTGGCTGGGAGGAAACACGCCTGGAGAAACGAAGCTGGTCTACGTGCCACAGTGGCTGCTTTCTTACGACAGAGGGGTCATCACGCCGGGGGAAACAGATTTGGTGTGTAAGATCCTCAAACGGTAGGACACGGGCCACAGGGTGGATGCCACCGTGAGGCCGATCTTTGGCTCAATATAAAGGTGAGCGAATGCTTAAAACAAATCAAAAATTGTAGGGCTGCCTGGCGAGGAAGCGAGTTTCTAATTCCTGAAGGCATTCAAGTTCAGGAGAAACACCTGCACTGGACATCATAAGTCAAACTGTCCTCCTTCCCTGAATAATTCCCCAACCATGTCCCTATAGCCCCTAGAAGGAAGCAGCTCTGTATACCAAGTACCCTGCCCACGCTTACGGAGGCAGCTGATTGGGCCAGGAGGGTCACCTGATCCACCGTCTGCCAAACCATTGGTTAGGCAAGAACCAATCAGATTCTGTCTCCCAAGCAAGTTTTTATTTTCGATTTTTTTTTTTTTGCTAGAAATCAAACATCCTAACAGAATCTCTAGCATTTAAGAGCTTCAGTTCAATGCTCTGAGGGAAGGCTGGCTGGGTGGAGGACACTCCTGAGGCTGCAGAGGGTGTCAAGCCCTAGGACTTCCCCAAGGTCAGCTCAGGCTCCTGCTGACTGTGGGGACACTCAGCCTTTGCCCCCTGGCACGGACCTCCTGTTACCACCGCTCAGCACAGTGCCGGGACCGGACCCTGAGCCACGGAGAACAAAGCTAAAAGCATAGTCACTGTCAAGGCTCTTGATGTTCCAACAGGCAGAAGAGTGCCCGGAGGCACACACCCTCACACACACACATCCACCCCATGGAACGGGCTTCCCATATAGGGCCAACTGTATGCTCAATAAGCATTTCATTATCTGCAATCCGTTGTATTCCCTACAGTATTTAAGATGGTTTATCAATAAAAGGGCAGCTCCATTTAGTATGTACCTACTGTATACAGGCCCTGCAAGATAGGTACCATCGCTCCCATTTTACAAGATTAGGAAACTGAGGCTCGAAAGAGATTAAGCAGCTTGCTCAAGAGTCTCCGATGTGGGCTTCTCATAGTGCTCAAGATTCTGACAAACTGCTGCCAGAGGCCCACCTCTCATGAGGCGAGCGAAGCCCTGGCAGATGCTAACTCCAAAGGCTTCTCCCCAACAAGTCCTCAACCTGCCCTGTGTGCTTTATCTCCTACTGATCACTGACTCCGGACTTGTCCGGCCTGGGCATCTCTCTGGGAGTAGCATTCAGCACCCATTTTCGTATAGAACTGATGCAAAGGATGTTTATCAAGCACCTAGTGTGTGCCAGGCACCATGCATGTATCATCTTCTCATTTAATCTCCACAAATCCCTACTAAATAGGACTAGCATCCCCAATTTACAGATGAGGACACAGGCTCAGAGGGTCTCCACCGTTGGGAGGATTTGCAGCCAGACAGTCTGGCCCTATGGCCCTAAGCACTTGGTACAGGGTCTCCAATATCCCCACACTCAGTACCCTGGGTCTGTGTACTAGTCTTAGCTCAGTGAGGGGCGCTCACTCTCCTACATGGAGTTGATATGCCCTAAACCAGTGGTCCCCAACCTTTTTGGCACCAGGGACCGGTTTCATGGAAGACAATTTTTCCACGGATGGGGGAAGGGAGGATGGTTTCAGGATGATTCAAATGCATTACATTTATTGTGCAGTCAAACCTCTGTGCCAATGATAATCTGTATTTGTAGCCGCTCCCCAGCGCTAGCATCACCGCCTCAGCTCCACCTCAGATCATCAGGCATTAGATTCTCACAAGGAGCGAGCAACCTAGATCCCTCACATGCACAGTTTATAGTAGGGTTTGAGCTCCTATAAGAATTTAATGCCACTGCTGATCTGACAGGAGGCGGAGCTTATGTGGTGATATGAGTGATGCGGAGTGGCTGTAAATACAGATGAAGCTTTGCTTGCTCACCTGTGCTCACCTCCTGCTCTGGGACCTGGTTCCTAACAGGCCACGGACTGGTTCCAGTCTGCGGCCCGGGGTTTGGGGACCGGGATGGGGACTGTAGCCCTAAACAACACCAAGCACAGAGGCAAGCCAACTGTGTCTGTTAAAGTCCTACCTTCCTGGGCTGCCCGCTCCCTGCTCTGCTGTGAGAAGGTGGCATCTGCCTGTCTGCCGGGTATGGATTCAAGTCTCCTCTAAAGGGCATCAATGAGTGTTTTCCAGAGAGACGGCCAAGCTTCAGACACAGGCTGGAAAATCGGACTCCCGCTGGGAAGGCTGAGAAGAACCAGATGCCGTCTGGAGTCCCCAAAGCACCAGCTGCTGCCGCAGACCTCAGTGAGCTCAGCTCTATCAGGGATGTGCCAGGAGGCTGGTGATGGGGACATCACAGCACTTAGGCAGGCCCATGAGGGAGCAGGGGCACGGGGGTCGGGGGTGTCCAGTCAACCCAACCCAGGCCTCATCCTCAGGAAGCTGACAGATCCAGGGGGCCTCCCACAAGCCTGCCTGGGACATGTGTGCTCCAAGAAGGATGGGAGGGAGAGAGGCAGAGAAGACATGGGTTTTTCATGACCAGGAGACTAGGGAAGGAACCGCAGAGTGGCAACTGTTTAGCTGGTCCTAGAGGACCAAGGAGGAAAGGAAAGAGGAGAAAGAATGGACAATTAATAGAAGAGAAAACTGAGCTCCTTCCTCCTGCTAACAGGACCTGACCCACAGTAGGTGCTCCAAGAAAATCTGCACAGTAATTAACCGACAGGGCGTACAAGGCTTTCCTATGATCCCACAGCACCTGGTGAGGGGCCCAAAGGTACAAGTGCTGAAGGACTCCCCCGCATTCTGCAGGACCGCTCTCCCGTACACTGCGCTCCGATGACACATGCGGATGGCGACGCAAGGACTCCGCAGAGAGGCTGGAATGAGCCAGAAAGGCTATGAGGAAGGGTTAGAGAGAGGCCCAGGACGGGAGGAATGTGGACTTAGTACGGGGCAGGGAGATAAGAGAGGTCAGAACTAGAAAGGCGTAGGGTGGGACGGCAAGGGTGCGCCCCTCCACTGGAGGCGGAAGGGGACTGTCCCGAGTTCGAGTTCACAGTTCATCGCACCAAATCGAGTACAGAACAGGCATTCGTGCCGCCAAGCAGATGAACGAGGAGCCTTGTGGGATTTGGGGAGAAGGTGAGGAAGGGTATCTTTCCAGTTTAAGTTTAGGGTTCTAGACAGAAATGTCCTCCTGCAGAATGTGCCAAGAGAGCAGGGCACACCCGGCTCAGCCGTCGGTGGCTGGCGTCCTGTTGGGGCTTGGTAAGTATTTCTGGAATGAGTGATGAAGTGCGCACATGGGCGCGGGTAACATAATGAAGAGGTGGTCAGCTGGAATCTGAGCTGCGCCGGTCAGCACACCATCCATCAGTGCTTGCAGGGCGGGAAGGATCAATGTGATCAGTGAAGCCGGAAGCGGGGAGGGGCAGGCAGGTGACGCCCTAGCTGCTGGGAGGGCGGAGGGATCACTTTCTATACAGCAAAAGCAGCTCAGGGTGGCTGGCACAGCAGAGCAGGGCACTAGTGACCCACTGTCCCAGTTTGCCCAGGACCGAGGGGTAGCCCATGATGTGGGACTTGCAGTGCTAAAACCAGGAAAGTCCCAGGCAAAACAGGACGAGTTGGTCACCCTAGGTATAGGTCTGCCCTCACCAGCCTCCCAATGGGAACAAGATCACCGATGGTACCAACAGCATTTCTAAGGTGCCTCAGAGTATACAAAACGCTTCCACACCCGAGCTTGTAAAGCAACCACAAATCAGTGAGCTGAGCTGGGCTGGCACTGTGATCTCATCTCCCAGGGTCAGAGGGCGAGTGACCTGCACAAGGTCCCACAGCAGGTAAGCAGCAAAGCCAGGGCTGATGTTCTGCCGCCACCTCCCTAGCTGCTCCACATGCACTGGGAAGGCATTAAATAGAATCTCGCTGTCTGCTGAGCACAGCTGTGGGCTGGGCTAAAGTCCTCCAGGCCTGATGGATGCATAGGGAAGCAGCAGAGGCTCTGTCCCCAAGAGCGGGCTTGGAGGCTCCAGGGGAATAGGCCCATCTGGCCCTCGGCTCTTCTGAGATTCTGGCACGGGGGGAACAGGCGGCCACCACTTGGGATGCTGGGGGGGAGGATGGGCAGGGCACCACTGGCCACTGTTCTGCCTGCCTCCCTAGCATCACCATCATAGCTGTCCCCTGGGTAAGGCCACAATCTCCAAAGGCCCTTGTGAAAGGCAGACAGACCATCTAGTGACACCCCCAGCAGCCCCTAGGCGTGGAAGGGTCAACCTGCTCTTGGCAGCTGGGGAGGGAACAGGCCAGGGTACAGGGGGAGGGTGAAGGAGAAGGGGAAGGGAGAAGGGGAGGGGAGGGGGAGAGGGAGGAAAAGAGGAAAATTTAAGTAGAAGGAACACACTTGCTCAGTGATGGGTTTCAAACTGCAGCTGCATCAGCATCACCTGGGGGACTGCTGGGCCAACCCCAGTTTCTGATTCTGCAGGTCTGGGGCAAGAGAGAATCTGCATTTCCAACAAGTCCTCAGGTGCTGCCACATGGCGGGTCCTGCAGCACATCTCAAGAACTGCTGGCCCAGCTCCTGCGCGTATGGGGGTGGGGGCAAAGGCACGAAGGGCACAGTGGGCCACTGGAGGCTGGGAAGACCCACGGAAGTGAAGGCGGCAGGCACTGGAGGCCTTGGTCCTCCAACGCAGAGCGGGCAGCATCACCAGGGGTGGGGTGGGGATAACATTTAAAATGCAGGTTCCTGGGCCCACTCCCAGATGTTTTCCATTGTTCAGGCCTGGTATGGGGTCCAGGAAATGACAATGAAAAACAACAACAGAAGCTCCCAAGCCATTCTGACACAGGGAGTCCAGGGGCCACACAGAGAGGCATGTGGCCCTAGGGGAAGACGGTGGAGAAACAAATGTCTCAGGCTTCCCCAGCTGTGGGCCACAGAAACACTCGTGAGCACCATGTCCTGACTCAGAGGCAGCTCCAGTACTAGCCACACGTGGCCTTTGACAATTACATAAAGTTTAAAACTCAGTTCTTCAATCGTCCTAGCTACATTTAAGTCCAGGGGCTACCATCCTAGACAGTGCAGATACAGACCATTCCCGTCTTTGCAGAAAGTTCTCCCAGACAGCAGTGGGCTGGAGATCACACTGTTGTCTGCCTCTGCTTCCCATCCATAAAAAGGGACTCCTTCTGGTCATTCCCAGGGTGCCTGAGAGAGGAAAGACACTGCCAGGGCGGGCATCTCTACCCCGCCGTACCCTGGCGGGGAAGGCAGCCCAGCTCAGCAGGGGAGGTGCCCACATCTGCCCCGGAACCCGAGGGGGACCTCTATCCCTGCAGAGGGGACGTCAGAGATGCAAACTTGCCTCTAGAGCGGTGCTGGTGCAGCCAGAAGGGCCTGGAAGGAGCACAGGGAGGCTGAGGGCTGGCGCTGTGGAAATGCAAGCCGTGCAAGCTCACCTTGGCTGGGGGAGGTTTAAGCGAATGCCACAGAGGCCAGCGGGGCTGGAGGAAGGCCCGCCCCAGATCAGCAATGGCCTCGGCTTGGGTTAGATGTTTGAAGCCAACAGACAGCAGGGAACACTCACAGTGCACAGGTGGCTGCAGAGCCACTGTCCCGACTGGTCCAACCTCCCAACCCTCATCTGAGAGGAGAGATGGAGGTGGTGTTTGAGGCCAGGATGGGGAGGATGGGAAGCTGAGCACTTAGATGGGACGCCAGCGTCAGCCCCCGTCACAACCCCACGCTGTAGGAGTCCTCTCAGATACCCTGACCAGGCACACCCAGTCCCTGCCTGATGCCTCCAGTGCTGGAGGACTCACTGCCTCCCAGGGCAGCCCATCCCATTGCTGGACAGAAAATCTCTCTCCCAGTGAAGGAAAAGCTGTCTCCCTGCAACTTCTAAGCAGCAGGTTGCCCAGGTGCACTCCAGCCTGGCCAACACAGCAAGACCCTCCCCACTCTTCCACAAAAAATGATGCATATTAGTACCAGAGCCAAAACACTGTGCTGGTTTTAATCACTGGAAAGAGATACCTAAATTTATTTACTCCCCAAACCTTCCTGCGCAGATCCCTGGGGCAAGGCGTGGTCCTTAAGCTTAGCAGTCACAAATATAATATGAAAAACAAACTTACAAAAGACCAAACCATTCCCTTTTAAAGAAAAGGGAATGTTTGTTTATCAAACATAAACAAACAGACAAAAAGGATCATCATCATAGCTGGGTGTGGTGGTAAACACCTGTGGTCCCAGCTACTTGGGAGGCTGAGGCAGGAGGATCACCTGAGCCCAGGAGTTGGAGGCTTCAAGGAGCTATAATTGTGCCTGTGAATAGCCACTGTGCTCCTGCCTGGGCAACACTGCGCGACCCCGCCCCCTCCTCCACAAAAAATGACTCATGATAGCACCAGAGACATAACAATGTGCTGGTTTTAATCACTGGAAAAAGACACCTAAATTTATGTCTTCCCCAAACCTTCCCAGCACACCTGTGAGGTGGCCTGTTTTAAAGGAAGTGTAAGAAACACTGGGGATTACGCATCTAGGACAGGGTATCTCCAGGTGTGGTTCCGGGACCATCCAAGTGGGGGTAGGGACGGGCCGTATGTTAAAAGTGCAGGGTCCTGCAACTACCATGCGACTGCACTTGGAAGCGGCGCCTGGCTCAGGCTAACGCCCAGAGACAGAAAGGATGGTGGTTACCAGGGGCTGGGGAGGAGGACGGAGAGGGACTACAAAATGGGCACGGTTTCTGTTCAAGGTGATGAGAAAAGTTCCAGAAATGGATAGTGGTAACAGTTGTCCAATACTGTGAATGTACTTAATGCCACTGAATTGGACATCTGAAAGTGGTTAAAATGGTAAATTTTATGTTATGTATATTTTACTACAATTAAAAAGACACACAAAAAAGAAGTGCAGGGTCCCGAAGGGACCTCCACTCTGGATCTACCAAATCAACGGCTGAGTTGGGCCCCAGAATCTGCATTTGAGCCCCTGATGCCAGGGCACAGCACCCTGATGGCTGCCCGTGCAGGGGAGGGCCACAGACAGTCTTTCCCACTCCCCAGGCCCCTTGGCTTCCCACCCGAAGCATGTGAAGGAAACAGAAATCCCCCCACATGGCACCGACACACCTGGCACAGGTGAGATGCCAAGAGGAAGCACAGGTAAGTGCTCAGCGGAATGGTCTGTCACGTGAAAAGCATTAGGGCCCAAGGCGGGTGATGGGGGTGGGCTGGGGAACCTGGGAGAACAGGCCCCACCAGTGGCTTTGGGGACCAAGCCTTAAGAATCTGGGCGAATCACAGGACGAGAGTTTGGTCTCCTCTGTCTCCTTAGCACCCGGCCCAGTGCCTGGCTCCTCTGTGGGGCTGAAGGAGACAGGCATTGTGTTTGGAGGCAAGGCACAGGAATGCTGGTGACGGCCTGGGGCACAGAGCAAGGCATCCGAGCAACCCACACCCAAGCCTCGCCCTGGCTGCTCTGTGAGCACCAGGACAGTGTTGTGAGCTCACGAGCCTGAGAAATGCACATGCTTCTACTGGATTCTGGGAACATATGTGCCCAGGTGGGGGTTGGCACAGAAAAGAAAAAAGCGGGATTTAACTAGGACGTCCATCTACCTTACTGTCCACTTCAGTACACCGTGGGCATGGAAAGGACGCAGCTAATGCTTATACCAGGGCATGGGGGAAACCAGCATGAGTGGCCTCCAGCTTCTCACTCTAAAATTAGCCCAGTCCCAGAAAGGCAAAGGGCAGAGGTTCTCCATGTATGCAGAATCCCTTTACCAAAATCACCCAGGGCACTTGATCAAAATACAGATTTCTGGGTGGGGGAGCCCAAGAATCTGCATATTAGCACGCAGCCCAGACCCCTGCGGTCCCAAGTCTGAGAAGCCCCTTGAGTGGGTCAGAGGGGGCGAGGGAAGAGGGTAAAGAGTGAAGTCATTCCTGTGCTTTTAGAAGTTTTGACATTCGATCCTGGAAACCATCCCAGGTGACATCTTCAATTATGGTCCCTTCCCTGCCTCAGGCCTCAGTTTCCCCACCGAGGGAGCAGGCTGAGCATCCCTGTTGACGGTTCCTTCTCAGGGCTGTGCATTCTAGGCTCCCAAATGGCCAGAGAGGGACCTCCCGTCGGGGGCCAGCCTGCCTCTTTGGACTGTGGCTGGGGCAGAGGCACAGTCTCCTGGAGACAGAGACCAGGGGCAGCTCAGGGCCCAGAGACCCTCACTCCCAGCCCACTCTGGCTGATTGGGGCCAGTGTGCCCGAGATGCCAGGGAGAAAATCCCGTGACTCTCCGCATCTCAGCCTCTGCTCTTGCCCTGGGAGCCTGGGGAATCGTCAGCTGACAAGGAAAGCGCAGGAAGAACAGTCCCGGGCAAGGCAGCACGCAGGCCTGGAGCAGCCACTTACAGCAACCTGCACAACCTCCTTCGGCCTCAGCGGTCTCACCTGTGAGATGGGGGGGACAGCAGCTGCCTTACAGGAATGGGGGCTCAACGGGAACTTGTGTAACCAAGCGCTCGGCTCCTGGTCGGCCGTCACTAAATGATTCTTCGACATTAACAGGACCTGACCAAACCAAAATCCGTATTTTTTCCTGCCCAGGCACAGCAAACTTCACAGCTGGGGGAACCCTGGCAGGGCTGGGCTGTGAGGTGAGGGATTCACAGCTGGGGGCACCCTGGCAGGGCTGGGCTGTGAGGTGAGGGATTCACAGCTGGGGGCACCCTGGCAGGGCTGGGCTGTGAGGTGAGGGAATAAGGCATCCAGGAAACGGCAGCTGTTGTTTTTACTTCTCTCCAGCCCCCAGGGAGAGCTTTCTGAAGCTTCTGTACAATTAAAAGGTACTGAACACACTCAATGCCTGTGATAAAGTTACAGCCCAAACGGGCTGGGAGCCTGAGCCAGCCTCCAAATCCGGGCGGCAACGAAAGGTGAGGCCGTTGGCACCTGTGGACCAGCCGCCAGGTGCCAGGTGGTGGGTGTTTCCCAACATGGTCCCCAAAGTCCAGCACGTAGACCAAGGACTGTCACCACGCTGAGCCCGCCAGCTCCCCCTCGCCCCAGCCCAGACCTAGTGTCACCCAGTTCAGGGCCAGGACATCAGGTGAGACTCGCCTACCTGTCACACTCTTCTGACCGTGAACTTCCTCCAGATCTGGGGCTGCTGCGGCCCCTGATGGGCTGACGCCATTTGGCGAGGGCTCTGAGGAATTGCCACAGCCAGCATCCTTTAACTGGCCTCTCTTGAAGGCATCCAAACAGCAGACGAGAGAAAGCCTGAGGCCCCCATTTTCACGGAGGCTGCCACAAGGGGTGCAGAGGGGCTGGTCCTCGTGAACAGGAGGCAACCCTGCCTTTCCGTCTCCCAGACACGTACTCATCTGGCGCCCACAACATAAAGTGCATTTACAGAGAGTAAATCTGGTAAAACAGCTACACACACGCACACACCTTATAACCATGCCTACCTCTCTGGAGTGTTTATAGCCCTTAGTGACTCACAGCAGACACGGGATCCCCACGGCAATGGCTTCGGCCAGCGTTAATGATATGTGGGATGTGCTTATCTGCTGGGGCTAAAATCTGTTTACACGCAAATGCACCTGATTTTCCATGTTTGTCTACTCGCCATGTTATGGGTGAGAGAGGCCAAGTCCAGAGCGTGGGTGCTATTTTCCTCTTAAGATGATTAAAAGGAGAACACAGTCTCCTTCCTCTAGAATGGCCGGAGAGGGCTGGCAAATCGTCCAGTGAACTCAACTGGAGTATTACAAAGAACACAAAGAGCGCGTCAGGACCACTGTGGAGGCTTCCTGAGGACTCAGAAGGCCAATGAGCAGTTTTCCTCCATAGTCACTCGTTTGAGCAAATCCCAAATATTACAAACTTCAAAAATAAATATATATATGTATCATTGTTTTTCATACCCATACGCACACATTTCCAGTTCTTTGGACTCCGGATAAACAGGAAACCCCCCTCCTTCCTTGTGGCACGGAAAGCATTAGGCTCCATAGGTATGAAGGATGCTAATCATACGGATTCCTGTCCAATCTCCAGTAACTCTGAAGTAGGTAACCTGATCCCTATTTTAACTTGCTTGCAGGCACACAGCTCCTAAGGAGCAGAGCTGACGAATTCAAGCCAGTGTGTGTTTGATTCCAGAGCTGGGGCCCCGTACCCACTACCCTGTGCTGCAGGCCCTGGCAGAAGGATGAAATTCAGTCCATCTCACTGAACCACAAAGTATGGAGCATGCCACCCAAAGTATGGAGGGTGCTGGGCCACAGGCCGAGACCTCCCTAGGGAAACCAATCTGAGCAGTGGCTTTCACTCCTGATATCCAGGACAGCCAAGCCGCCAATTGTCTCCACCCTGCTCTGCTAGCCAAGGATGCTCACACTAAAGCCACCACTGCATTCTAGTGGGCAGCTTCCTAAAAGCATCCCTAATTCCAAGGAGTGGAGATTTAATCTCATTCGATCCCAGCTGAAGTTCTTTTCAGAAAGGATAACAGAAAGCTGACCTCATGCTGAAACTGCTAAAGGCACAAAGATAAGCAAATGCTTGAGTTGCTTAAAACAAGGAATGTCAAGGAGAGGACAGACTTTTTTTTTTTTTTTAAGGATAAAGGTTTAAAGGAAAAAGGGACCTGAAACAATGTGGGTCTACTTTCTTAAGATCAACCCAAGGTTTTTCCAACTTTGAGGTCTACAATCTAGGATAAATTCCTGGCTGTGATACACACTGGCTGTGACCTTGGGCAGTTACTCAACTTTTCTAAGGACCAGCTTCCCTGTCTGTGGTCTGTTGATGGGATTAACAACTGCCCCACCCCGGTTGCTGGGAGGACCAAGGCAGACAAAGCATTGTGTCTAGTTAGCACTGAGACTGGCCCGCAGCGCTGGGAACCAGTACACAAAGATACACAAGTGCCTGGTCTCCCTGTCCACGGGTTTTATGTGGGGGGCAGGGGAGGGACAGGAAGCGAAAGAACACAAATGATGATAATAAATAAATAAAAAGTAGACAGTGTGAAGAGGCAGGAGAAGGCTCTGTGGCTTTTTGAGCTGGGGGCGCAAGAGCCTAATGGGGCCAACGAGTTAGGGTTCAGCGGGTTCAAAAGTGGATCCATAAAAGTGCCTAGTCTACAAAGACACTCATTTCCCACCATCTTTTAAAAAACAACTTGGTTCCTTTAGCTGATCGGAAATGCCCCTTGCCTTAGAAACTCAGCACTCAGCACTCACTCACGCACCTCACACAAGCGTGTTCTTTCTCTCTGACCACCCTACCTAAACGCTAAATAGCACCCACTCCCATCACGCTAACTTCTTCCCTGGCTTGCTTTTTCTGCATAGCACTTAAACCCTCCCCGGACATATCCTGTGCATATTTGCCTACTGGAAATCTCCTCCCACAGAATATAAGCTCCATGGAAACAAGGGCTGCAGTTGTCTCCTTTGCTGCCATATCCCTGGCAGCTACGACAGTGCCTGGCCTGGAGTAGATGCCCAAAAATGTGACCGAAAGAACAGACAACAAAAGATCGAAGGACTTGATTCACGTTCACAGCTTAAGAACCCCCAGGAAGCACCTGGTTCACTCTGTTGGGGCTCTGGAATGATCTGCCCCTCAGATGGAGTTATTCCCATCACGCCAACAGGGAAACTGAGTTGTGGAGCATCTCAAGGTCAAACAGAATCAAGGCAGAAGCAGGTGCGGACTGTGCAAACATCCAATGTCTGCACCTCCTGCTCAGGTCAGTGGTCGACTCGCCCTGGAGTCCAGAGCTGTCACCATCACAGGACCCATCATCCCACTGGTCTCGGGACACCCTCCCTGAGCAATGTCAAGCTGTCCAGGCCTCCATCCCACCAAGCCGGCGTCCCCTCTCCCATTTCCCTTCCCCATACCTCTGAAAGTGCCAATTCCCAGACTCTCCAGTCTAACAGGGCACCTCCTTCTGTTCCTTAAACTGAGTACCATTCAACTTGGGACCACAGTGCTGACATTCTAGGGTGAGTCACCTCACAGCCTGGCTGAAGTGTCTAGTTCAGCAACAATTTCAGCTTGCAGTTCTGAGCAGAGTTCCCATTTCTCTCCCAGAGGAAAACCCCTCTTAACAGCCAATAGATTCAGAAACCACTTCCCTGATGGGTGGTCCTCGATGCCTGGCCATCATGGAAGTTCTCAAAAACTCCATTTGGTCTTTGAGAACCAGAGACCAGAAAAGGGTGAAGGGTAGTAGGGTAGAGAAAACTCAAAACTTCCTTGTTTAGCTGCTGCTTTGGTCCCATTTCACACCAGCGATGACATCTGTCAATCAGGAAAGGAGATCTCCAATGCTCTCTCCCCTAAAAGGGACTCCCCATGAGGGCTGCAGGAATAACCACCACCCCAGACCTACGAGACAGGCGTCAGCTACACCATGTCATTAGGATATTGTTATTACGAACACACTAATGGAGTCCATATAGACACAAAGTAAACAACTGTATCTTCACCCAGCCGTCTTCTGTACATGTTTACATAATAACAAATTCCATTGACACAACACTCAGCTTTGGATCACTTAGGTATTTTACAAACAAGACAAAAGTCATCTGGACAGAGTTCATGAGGGTGGAGATGGAGCAGCAGATAGCATCACAGCCTAATGGGAAACTGAGTCAGGGGGCACGGGGAGGTAATTGAGCAAGCGTGTAATGACAGAAGCAGCTGAGGACTAACATTCATTAAGTATTTATGATGAACAGACACCATCTTTTGAATGACGAGTCGTTACTTGACACTATTATTACTATTTATTATTTCTATGGTACAGATGGGTAAACCAAGTCTCAAAAAGATGAAGCGACTTGCCCAAGCTTTCCCACCTGCTTACTCTGGGCATCTGTGCTCTGTTTCACATCAACCTGTCTTGGACTCTCACTGCCACATGCAACTTGGGAGAAGGTGGGACGAAGTGAAACTCTCACACAGGACTTTGCCCTGGCACCGGCAGCCGCATTCCACCTTCTGGGGAGACCAACATAGGCAAAGCAGGAATTAGGGGCCTTGCTGCTGGCTTTTTCTCATAGGAAAGAAATAATTATTAGGTCAATAAGCCCCTGTGTTTCCCCCGCTGCTGAGCGTGCTGCCTGGGCGGGGGGGATTCCAAGGCTTTGGATTGCCACAGACACAATCTGAAATTCTAACTCCACGGCTTAGGACTGCGGGACCTTGGGCTACTGGCTTAACCTCTGGGCTTTTCTGCTCTCACCTGTATAGAGATAACAGCCTCCCTCCCTGGGTGAGGTTTGAAGGGGACACTGTATGTAAATTACTAGAACACATTAGGTATCTGAGAAATAATGAACAAGCATGCTGTGCCGCCCCCCCCCCAATTTTGCCGGAAAAAAGAATCAAAAACTCAAACCAAGAAGGAAAAACCCGCCCAAAAAAACCCCTCCGGGCCCAACCAAAATCCCTCCCAACCCCGAAGCAAAACGAACCAAGGGGCCCCCCCCCATGACCTAACCTGGGGGGCGGGGAGACAGCTGCGACCGGAACCAGACGGAATAGGCACACCCACTGGGAACGCTTTAACACTAAAAGGCTGTTCTGCACTTGGGGCGGATTAGCCAACGATACACAATTAGATCACTGCATTTGTGTCGCCACCGCTGCAATTTCTCTTTCTGCATTACTCGGAGTTCAAGTGCATGAGAAACGCAGCAATCTCTCCGCTCCCAGCAAATGCGAGTCATCAATTTCCCCTCCCAGGGGCAGCGGAGAAGGGGCGCTCTCATAGCACTCTGTGGGGCTGCCAGATGGCTTACAGGTGCTGTCACGGGGGGCCGCCCGAACTTCGCTCCTGGGTGACCCTTTCCCACGCTTCCCAAAACAGGCGCGGGGTCCCACCGGAGCCGGGTCTCCAGGCGCCGCGGGATCGCACGACTCAGGCTGGCGCGGCCTTGGCCTCCCCCTGCAGTCCCTGGGAGGACTCAAGCCCAAGAGCCGGGGAGCCCCGAGCCCCCACCCCCACGCTTAACGACTAACTCCGGGTCCCACGCGTCTCCCGGCTGCACCCGCCCCGCGCACGGGGCTCCGCGCGCCGCGAGAACTTTGCCGCCAGCGGCTTCCCGGTCCCGGCTGGGAGCGCCCCC
>NW_012153840.1:2536583-2623804 GCF_000956105.1 Propithecus coquereli
GGGGCTCCTGTAAAGTGAGTTTGATCCCCTTTGATCTGGGGATTACAAGGGTCTTTAGAAGGACTAATTATCTCCTCACAGCCCCAGGGGGCAGGTCCAGGTCCCTCCTGTTGTAGACAGGCGGGAGCCGAGGCTGCACAGCCAGGTGAGGAGCCGCACACACTCCCTGGAGCCCCAGCCGCCCCTCCCAGGCAGCAGGCACCCCGCCCTGCCCAGGCCGGGCTCTGTAATCTGTGGCTGCCACTGGCCCAGGCCACAGCTGCGGGAATATCTAGGTCACTGGTGTATGGCTCTCTGACAAGCTATGGGAACCAAATTACTTTCCCCTAAGTCTATAAAAGCTTCTGGGACAGTGTTCCACCTGTGGGCAAGAAACCCCGCCTCTCAGCAGCCGCAGTGGCCTGCCCGCCAACCAGGATGGCCTTCCCACTTCCACCCGCCCACATCCTCCTCACCGGCCCAATGACTGGAAACTGCCCCGCTGTGGAGGTCCACAGGGCTGCCTCAGACCCCCTGCCCCCGCCTAACTGGAACCCCTGACTGCCCGTTGTGGGTACAGTGGCATGCCAAGTCCTGGGAGTGCCCCCAGCTGGAAGAAAACTACCCATGGAGTTAAACACCCACACCACTTTGGAGGAAGAGTTACCTGCCGGGACCCCCTCCTGGGGACATGAATGAGTGAGGTGGGCTGTGGTTTGTTTCATAAGGGCATTTTGGTTGTATTCTTGTAACTCAGACCCCCTTTGCATATTAAACACTTAGGAAGACTTTTCACTTCCACACACTCTTTCCCATATTTCTTAAAGTACATGAAGTCTGCACTTTCCTCTTAACTCCATGACAAGAAAAAGCATCACGAGCATGAGTACGTAGCACTCGTCACTTGGATTCGATGTCGGGGGGGAGACATCGGGGGGGTAGTGGGGACTGTGGCCAACCAGAGACCACCAGCCCCTGTAGAGGAGGCCGTAGATTGTTGTCATGCAGGAATGTGGACCTACTGATGCTAGATGTTCTACTTTTTTTTTTTTTTGAGAGCTACTGGGAAGATGGATTTTTATGTGAAATCTAAGTTTGAAATGTTGGCAACTCTTTCAAACTTAAGAAGGAAAAGGAGGAAGAGGATAAAGGAAGAACAACAAAGCAAACATGTCTACAAGTTTCTATCCACCCCACTGGCCCCCAGTGCTCATTTCCCTGCTGCCTTCACTGGTCCCCCCTGCGACCTCTCAGAAGTCCGCACGCACTTCTTAGTTACATTCCAGTCATCCAGGCTGGTTGTCAAGCCCACAGCCCTGGGGAATTTCCTCTGCTGTTCCAACTCAGCCAAGTTTGGCCATGGCTCTGTGTGAGTGTGAGTGTGTGCATGTGCGTGTGTGTGTTGTCCATACTCAGGAACAGGACTTCAGATGGTGGTTGGGTACACCTTCCCCAGCTTTCTGGGGGTTCCCAGGCTGCCCAGGCCTCCCCAACTCAGCTGCACTCCTCACTGTCCCTGCTGACAACTCTGCTAGCAGGCAAGTCTGCAGCAGCAGCGGCAATCAGCTGTCTATCAGAAAACCATCCGCCTTGGGGGTGCGGAGGTATTTCTTCCTTGAGGTGTGTTTCTGATGATGAAGACACCCTGGGCCCAGGAGACGTTTCTGCTCAGTTCTGCAAGAGGAGATCCAGGAGACAAGAACTGACAACCCATTTTCCGCCCTGAGCAGATTGGGCAGGTCCTGCACAAAGTATAACCCAAGGGTGGGTTTTAGTGGAGACTCCAGAGCAGCAGCAGCTTCTGGGCACACAGCCTGTGTTTCCAATGCAGTCATATATGGCTTAACGATAGGGCCCGTTCTGAGAAATGCGTCGTTAGGTGATTTCATCCCTGTGCAAACATCATAGACTGTACTCACATAAGACCATCCCCCAAGAGGATGCTGGGGATGGGTGTTGGAGACAACTGGGCCTGGGATTTGGCTCTCTCTGTCCTTGTCCAGGGAATGTTGTGTCCGGCCTCTGCAGGGCAGCAGGGAGGATTTGGGGGGTCAGGAACGGCAGCAGGAACTGTCCCCATCCAGTCCTCCTAGCAACTCATGTTAAAGAGCAGAGGCACAGTGGGAATTCAGAGAAGAAGTGGGCAGTCCAGCCAGGGGGTGGGCAGGCTGCTCTGACTCTGAGCTCTGAGGCCAGACAGTATCCCCATGACCCTGATCTCAGGCTGACATGGTGCCACCCAAGAAGACACAAAGGAGGCTGAGGACATAAGGGGTCAGTGTGGTTCCCATTCCCAGGGGAACTTCATTTAGATCTGCGGTCTCCAACCCCCAGGCGGTGGACCAGTACCAGTTAGTGGCCTGTTAGGAACCAGGCTGCACAACAGGTGAGCAGTGGGCAAGTGAAGCTTCATCTGTATTTACAGCTGTCCCCGTAGCTCGAATCACAGCCTGACTCTGCCTCCTGTCAGCTCAGCGGCGGCATTAGATTCTCATAGGTGCTCGAACCCTGGTGTCAACTGCGCATGCAGGGTCTAGGTTACGCGCTCCTTATGAGAATCTAATGCCCAATGATCTGAGGTGGACCTGAGGCAGTGATGCTAGCGCTGGGGAGCAGCTGCAAATATAGATTATCATTAGCAGAGAGGTTTCACTGCATAATCAATGTAATGCGCCTGAGTCATCTCAAAAGCATCCCCAACCCAACCAATCCGTGGAAAAATTATCTGTCATGAAACCAGTCCCTGGTGCCTAAAAGGTTGGAGACCACTGCTTTAGATCACTGGAGAAAAATACAAGACATATTTGGCTTAAGGAACAAAACCCAGAAACATTGTATTAAGAAATCTCATTATATAATATTTGGCATCTGCTTGAAGTTGAATATTTGAGCCTACTGGAATTTTTCAGTTATTTTTTTTCTTGCCTGTGTTTTTAATACAGTCATATTAATACATCACTTAATGATAGGGATATGTTATGAGAAAGATGTCGTTAGGTGATTTCATCCTTGTGCAAACATCATAGATTGTACTTACACACCTAGACGGTAGAGCCTACTGCACTCCTAGGCTATCTGGCATAGCCTACTGCTCCTAGGCTACAAACCTGGACAGCACGTGACTGTAGGCAGTTGAAACATAATGGTAAGTGTCTGTGTATCTAAACATATCTAAACATAGAAAAGTACAAGTAAAAACATGGTGTTATCATCTTATGGGACCATTATCATATGTGTGGTCCATTATTGACCAAATCATTGTTATGCAGCATGACTGTATTTTTAGATGTTTTACTGAGATCTTCCAGCCAGCATATTACTGTACTATCTCTAGATATCTTTAGCTAAGACAAAGCAGCAGTTCTTGACTCCTAGGAAGATGCACCGTTTCGTATACCCTTGCGAGCTCCTGGCAAGACTTCCCAGGGAGTGTGGGGACCTCAGCTGCAATGTCAGTCCCCACCCTCCTGCTGCGTGTGACCGTGGAAAAGTGCCTTTCTGTCTTTGTATCTAAGTATCCTCTCTGGCCAAAGCAAAATGAAGGGCTGGTTTAGTGGGTGTGAGGAGGGCTTTTCTAGCTCTGCCAACCATGGTTGAGTTGGCGTTTTTTATCCTTTCTCATGGTTGTTGTGTGGCTATGTTTTGTGTGTGTGTTGCTAACAGTGACAGGAAGTATATTCATTACCTATTGCTGCATAACAAATCACCCCGAGATTTAGTGGCTTGAAACAACAAGCCGTTATTATCTCATAGTTTCTATGGCTCAGGAATCCAGGTGTGGCTTAGCTGGATGCCCCTGGCTCGGGGTCTCTCACAGGCTGCAATCAAGGTGTCAGGTGGGGCTGCTGTCAACTTAAGGCTCAACTTGGGGAGAATCTACTCTCAAACTCACCTACATGGCTGTTGGCAAGATTCAGTTCCTCCTGGGGCATTGGACTGAGAAGCTCAGCTCCTTGTTGGCTGTTGGACCTCCTCACAAAATGGCAGCTCGCTTCCCACAGAGGGCTCCAAGAAAGAGCAACAGAGGGTGTACACAAGATGGAAGCCACATTCTCTTTGCAACCTAAACTTAGAAATGACATCTCATCACCTGCTCCCTATCCTATTCACTGGAAGCGCGTCGCCAGGTCTTGCCCACAGGGAGGCAGATGAAACAAGGTGCAGATACCTGGAGGCAGGATCATTGGGGCCATCTTGGAGGCTGCCCACCTCAGGAGGCTGGGGACACAGTCTCTGGAAGCAGAGAGACCAGGACTCAAATGCTGGCTCTGACGCTCACTAGCATATGATCTTGGGCAAATAAACGGTTTCACCCCTGGAAGCCTTAGGTCATCCATCTGTAAAATGGAAATGATCATGGTAACTACTTGTGGGGTTGTGGTGGGAGGTTTCAATGAGATGAGGCACATGTCAAGGTCTGCACCGTGCCTGGCATAGGGTGAACCCTCCAAAACTGGGCCAGAGGGACATTCCCAGAGGTGGCTGGAGTGATACACCCATGGCTTCTCAGCCAGACAAACACTCCCTGCTATCTCCATGGAGATCTGTCATCTTCCATCAACTCCTGGGGACTCCAAAGTGACTTTGAAGCCCTTTGGCAGGCCCTGGGTTGCCTTTGTGGCTGAGGCCACCAGCAGGGACAGTGCTGATGTCTTCTTCCCTCAGCCATCCCAGTAGGACTCTGGGGCACAGGTGCAGCAAGGAAGATTAGAATGGGATTTTCCTCCAAACCCATTTAGACCTTTGCCCTTGGGGGGGATGAGGATTTTACTGAGGTCCATCCTGCCATCTGTCCTGGTGAGCCTGGAGACTTTTGTGGGCCTGTCACGGGCTCACTGGTACCCTTTGACGGTCTTCCCAGGGCCCTAAATGACCTGGCAGAGATCCTGATCCCCTCTAGGGGGTTCCAAAGGGCCTATCCTAGAGGCAGAAGCTTAGCCTAGGCCTCAGGCAGAACGGGGCATTAAAACGCTGTCACAGAGCGCAGCTGGCCTCTGCGTCCTGCCTGTCGGACTGCCTTGGGTCCCAAGTTAGATTTTTAACTGCAACAAAACGATAAAGTCCTTCCTTATCTGGGGGCCACATCTTACCATTCTTTAAGCCGCTTTTTGGGGAGTTCACTTCAAGCAGGAAGGTTTCTGCAGGAAGTTAAAATGCAGCAGCTTATTCAGAATAAAACCAATAACAGCAAAAATACTGCAACTTGCAATAATAACACTGGCAAACAGTTACATAGCACTTACTATGTGCCAGGCACTGTTCCAAGAACTTCACCTACTCATTTAATCCTCCCCCAAATCCTGAGAGGTAAATGTACTACTATTATCATCCCCATTTTACAGGTGAGGAAACAGACACAGAGAGGTCAAGTCACTTACCCAAAGTCACAAAGCCACTGAGTGATGGAGGCAGGACTAAAGCCTATGTACTCTGCCACCATACTAATGGCCATGATGCTACCTTGGTGACAGGTGTCATTTATTGAGCACTCACGTCGCCCCAAGGACTGTGCTTTCTAGCTCATTAAACCCTCAAAACCCTATCCCCATGTTCCAGATGAGAAAACTGAGGTTGACGAGACAAAAGAACATATCCAAGGAGATGTGGCTGGACAATTCAGGGCTGGGAGTCTAACTCTCAGAAGTGAGGGGTGTTCTCTGGGGAACTGCCTCCCACATCAGGGTTGTGGAGATTGCACGCCTGTGAGCAGGGGTGAAACAGTCACCTTTTTCTCCTAAAGAGGGGCTCAGAGGGAACCCTCCGCTGTGCTGGGGGCGGGATGGGTCCTCTGCTGCCCCCAGTGGCCACTAGCGAAACTTCACCTTCCCCAACTGGGGTCCTTCAACCTGGGTTTTTTTGAGTTCTGGGAAGGGAACCACTCTGTAAACCTCCACGATTTTCAGACCCTGTGTCTCAACTTCCTGTGTGTGTGATTCGAGAGACACAGAGGGCCACAGGCCAGCGAGGGCCCAAGAAAAGAATAAGTTACCGTTCGCTGAGCACTTCTACCTCTGCACCAGGCACTCCGCTAGGTACTTCTTACTTAAACGCTACCATTTAATTACTCAACGCACAGAGATATAATCATTATTGTTAAGGGCTATTAATAGTAGTAGATAAAGCACTTCACATACATTAGCTCATTTTAATCCCCAGAACAACTATGTAAGTATTATTATTATTATACTCACTTTATCGGCGAGGAAACCAAGGTACAGAGAGGTTAAGCAGGTCGCCCCAGGTCACACAGCAGGTATAAGGTGGAGTCAGGATTGAAACACAGGCAGTTCTGGCTCCAGAGCCCGTTCTCTTAAGTATTATGCCATTATCAGGGGCTGTGATGAGCCTCTGCCACCCATTCCCCAATGACATAAAGTGATCCCAAAGACCAGGCTAGTGAACTGCTTCTAGATTCTTGCCCGGTGAGGGATGAGGTCCAGAGAGGCTGGCTTGTTCTGTTCCTTTAAGGCTTAAAGTGCCCATCTCTCCTGGAGAGACTCAGCTCTCACAGTGGCTACAAGTTGGAACGATAGAGTAAGAACCCCGTGCAGTCGTGCCTGGGCCTTTCATGGGACATCTCTGAGCTCCCTGCAAATAGTAATCAGGCATCCCAACACCCAGGGTGGGTGCGGGGGGGTGGTTAGTTGCTTAAAGACCAAGCTGGCCTTTCTCCTGTTGGAAGTCTAGAGTGGCAGACGCTTGCCCAGGGGCTTACAGCCCTGGGGCCATCGTTCTCAAAGCCCCGCCCCTGCGCAGCTGCAGAGCATCACTCCTGAGCACTTCCGAGAAATGCAAATTCTCGGCCCCACCCGACCTGAATCAGGCACTCGGGGGGCGGGGCCTACCAATGTTTTAACAGCCCTTCAGGTGACCCTGATGAGGACACAGCTGAGGGCCACTGCCCTGCCCAGGGGAAGGGTGCAGGTCTTCATGAGTGGTGGTGGGGAGAGAGAGCAGTGGAGCGTGGCAAGATCGCATTTTCCGTGGCTGTAGCGTCCTAGTTACATAATGCCCCCTCCTCCACCCTGATGGCTTTCTGCACCCAGAGTCCAAACGCAGGGACCCTCCCTTGTCAGGACACCACCCCCCGCGCCACCAGGACGCCCCGCACAACACGCAGGAGGCTGCTCCCACAATAATGAGCGGCGCCGCCGGCCGCCACCGCCCACCGGAACTCAGGCGTCAGCCAGAGCGACTTCAGCTCCTCCAGCTCTGAAGGCAGAGCATGCACGGCCCCCATCACCGCGCACAAGGAGATTAGGGCCTTTGGTGGCTGCAAAGGCCCCCAGCAAGGTCGGGGATGATCCTCACTTTACCCTCGGTGGCCCCAGCGTGGGCCAAGCCCAGACAGTGAGACAGAGCGTTCTGCACTCTGCAGCACCAGAGAGTGACCGCAGGCCCTGGCCTCTGGGTTCTCAGGGCATAAGTCTGCAATGGCCCCTAGTCCCGATGGGACTAATTAGAATTTGTTCTAAATTCTTCTTTTCCCAGAGTTGTCCTTTAAATATCTTTGGAACTGGTTTCTAGAGGCAGATTTGTTGAAGAGATATGTAGGAAGGGCTGGCAACTTCCCCCTGAAGTTTCTCATTAAAACAAACAAGCAAAAATGTGTTTTGCTAAACGTGAAAGACGCCGCATTCTTTGTGTTTTTAAGACTCGACCTTTGAAAGTGGAATGTTTCTCTCAGATCAGGGGCCTAGCAGAGGGGCACTCAGGGACTCCTGCAGTGAAGACAACCTCCAAAGCGGCTGAGTGGGCCTAGTCCCAACTCCCGTTGCAAATGCAAGGCAGGGGCAGGGCCTTGAACTTCACCTGTGCCCACAGTGCCGGGCACATGGCAAGCACACTCCCCTAAAGATTCTCAGTTCTAGCTCAGGGCCTCCCCGCTTCCTGTGCCGACCTTAACAAGCCCCGCTAGCCCATCCCCATTTTGCCTAAGAAAAATGTCTCATGTCTTAATAAAGAACAATATTTTCCAGGCATGGTGGCTCACTCCTATAGTCCCAGCACTTCGAGAGGCCGAGGCAAAAGGATCGCTTCAGCCCAGGAGTTTGAGGCTGCAGTGAGCTATGACATGATGATGTCATATCATCATATCATCATGGTATGGTAATATTGAACCCCATTCTGTCCCACATGGCAACAGTGTGCCCTCCCTTCTCCAGCCTGGTCAGTCCTCCCTGCTTCCTGATGTCTTGCCTCTGGCTGCCTCGCTCACGCATGCGACCCGCTTGGCTGCTCCAGGCATGACGAGAGACAGAATCAGCACATGTCCTGGGTCCATCCATCCATCTGCCGGGTACATCTCAGCAGTGCCCATTCCTGGGGGATCCCAACGTGGCAGATTAGAGGGACCACTACACAGGGAGCCGGGACATGTAGATGTTTGTTCTGTGGGCTGGGTGACCTTCGGCAGACCCTGTTCCCTCCCTGGGCCTCAGTTTCCCCATCTATACAATTAAGGTATCAGATAAGAGGATTTCCCAGACCCCCTCCACTCCTATCAACCCCACCAAGGCTCCTCACAGCTGCAGAGCCCATTGGGAAACTCTTAGGGATTCCAGAGAGGCTAGGTGTGGGTTCACCTACCTGAGCCACCCTGTGGCCACAAGCCCCTCCTAGCAGGGGAACTATCTCCCTGGCCCAGAGCTGTGCCATCAGCACCAGCAGGGCCCAGGGGTCTGGGCCTCCCCAGTAATAGGGCTGTGGGTTCCAAAGCTGGAGCACCTCCGGCACCTAATGACCTAATTGCACAGAGGACGATTCGGAAAGACCCAGATTCTCCCCTGGAAATGCAAGATACCTGAGCTGGGAGGCGGAGCCAGCTTGTCCCTGCCCAGGTCAGTCTAAGGTCAAGGATGCCCGGCTGGCACTGGGCAAGCCGGTGGGTCTCTGTGCTGCCAAGGGGAAGCACTCATTCAAGTCCCAGGGACATAGAGAACATGAATTCAATGTCCCTTCCCTTTCTTCATCCTACGAACATTCAACAGAGGGGGAAACAGAAGCGCAGGGAGGGCAGGTGACTGCCCAAGGTCTCACAGTAAACCAGTCACAGAGCTGGGCCAGAGTGCAGGCTTCTCGACCTCCGCCCCGGGGTACTTCCTACATTCTCTCTCCCTTGGGAATTTAGAACCCTTTAACTTCTTGGCATTGGGTCTCAGAAGGGGGTTGGAGTGGCCCATGTGGGAAGGGACAGTTCGTCGGGCTCAGAGCCTAGCATGGAGCTTGTTCTCGGCACCCAAGACACACACCGCCAGGCGTGCGGGCTCAGGGCTGCTGTGAGCCGCCCAGGCTTCCAGGATGGAAGCTCCATCTGCCGGAAAGGTTGCAAAACTGGCAGCCGGCAGCCCATGTTTGGCTCACAGACATATTTTTGTTTTTCCCACAGTGTTTTTTAACAATTCACATTAGCTGCCAACATTTAGGAATCGGGAGGTTTCACATAAAAGACAGGACTTCCAGCTTCTCCTGAAAGTCTTAGGAGCTGACAAAAGCTGGCCCCTGATTTCTGCCCGGCAACGTCTGGCGGGAGCTAAGTGTCACAGCTCTCCTTTGCCATGCACGGCCGTCTTCATCTGTTTACGTGACCCCTCCTGTGCAGGTTTGGGGATTTCGAACCCTCCTCTGCAGCCTCCCTGTGCTGAAGCCACGGCCTCTCTCACCCTGGTCATCCCAGTAGAAATTCCAGTTATCACTGGTTCTCAACCAGGGGGCAATTTGGCAGTGTCTGGAGACATTTTGGTTGCCACCACTGGGGAGTGGGGGAGCGCTACTAGCACTTAGTGGATGCGCAGAATGCCCCCCCAACAAAGACTTCTCTGGCACGAAATGTCAGCAGTCCTGAGGTTGAGAAACCCTGGGCTGAATCCAGAGACACCAAGAACCCTAGGCCAGGACCAGGACCCTGAGAGGACGGAGCAAGAGGCCCGAGGGCGCCCCGGAGATCAAGTGCTTTTCTGTAATTGTGAAGGACGTGGAGCGCTCCCTGGACGGCACTACTGGGAAAGCAGATACCACGACAGCCACTCGTGACTAAAGGTCGGTAATGAATGTCAGAAGGGGTTAGAGCAGGAGATGCACAGGCCACAGACCTCCCAGAGCTGTCCTGGAGCCAGGAGCCAATTGGTTGGAATGAGGCCAGGGCCAGGCATTCATTCATCATGCATTTATTAAGTACCAACTGCTTGCAAACCACTGTGGTTCAAAAGATGGGAGAAAGCCATGACGTGCACAACGCGGCCCTGGCCCCCCAGGTGCTCTGGAGGTAGCCAGTTAAGGAGGGGGCACCCTGGGGATGCAGAGGGGGCTCACGGGGCCAGGTACATTACAGAGTCTCCAGGGCAGGGTGTCATTTGGCTCCAGGTTTGTGAGGTGCAGCCTGGACAGGCAGAGATGGGGAGGTAGGCACTCCGGGCAGAGGAAACAGCCGCACTCTGGAGGCAACAACGGACTCGGAGGCACGTGTTCCAGATGAGACGTTATCTGGTGGGGGGAGGAAACTGGGTGGGGAGCAGATGGCTTGACTGGAGGAGACTGCGGCACACCGCAGGGGGTCTCCAAGCCAAGCTAAGTGGGGGAGAGAAGGCAGAGCCCATGGGGGATCCTTGCCAAGGTAGTGGGGTATAATCAGCTGTGCGACTTTGGAGAAGTCACTTAAATTCTCAGAACCTCACTTTCTCCATCTGTTCAGTGGAGATCAAAAGAGCAGTAACAACTATTTTGTATACAGCTTGCTATGTGCCACGGCACCCGACCATGCACAGCAGCCCTATGCAAGGACATACTGCCACTATGTCCACGTTATGGAGGAAGAAACTCCAAGATACGGGTAGGCAAATTCACTTGAACTTTCGCAAGGATGCCACTGGTGCGTGATGACAACGGGCTCTGGACCGGGCGGTCTGGCTGCAGTCTCCACGCCCTTGATGGCTCTGCTCTCCGCCCCTCTAGGACCAGCCCATCGGTTGCCCTTAAGAATAAGTGAAATGAAGCAGGGGACGTGCCCGCGTGATTCCGGCACAGACGTGGTGCTCAGACGCTACAGTGTATCTCGTAGGGCCCCAGCCTGGGTTGGCACAGCAAAGTCCAACGCATGGCGCTGATGAAACAGGGTGCTGGGGATCTTCCTTCGTGAGCCCATCGGCTCTGGGCAGAGACGGGGTGGAGAGGGGTGCCCCTCCACTCAGGCGAGAGACAGCTGAGCAGGGCTCCCCCTCCCACTTGCCTTTCCTGGGGCCCCATCCGCCATCCTCCTTAACATCTCCATCCACGACTTTGCTCACTCTGTCCACCCTGCCTGGAATGTTCTACTTTCCATGTCCACGAAACCCTCCCTTCTTTCCCTTCCAACCCAGCTCAGAGGGCACTTCTTTCCGGAAGCAGCTCAGGACATGCCCGGGCAGCGTCATCATGCCCTTGTCTTTGTACCCAGAGCATTTTTTCAAACCCAGTTGGCCCTCTCAGGGCAGTCGGGTGTCATCTCGCAGAACTGCTCAGCTCTCACCGTGCACAAGCCTCTCCCACAGATCTTGTTAAGATGCAGATTCGGACCCCCAATGTCTGCGGTGGGATTCTGTGTTTCTAAAAAGCCCAGGAGACACGATGCTGCTGGTCTAGGCCCTTCTTGGGTAAGTGCCACGCTCTGAGTAGCAAGGTCAGAGGACACTTCCTCGGGTCATTCTTCCCCCAGGGACCAAACACCCCTCCAGGGCAGGAGCTTCTGCACTCATCGCAGCATTTGTAAATGCCAGCACGGGGGAGCAGGGGCGGGGGACAGCGTTGACCCATCAGAGTTCAGGAGGGGGACAGCCAAACTGAGTACTTTAATTTGACCCACATCTTTTGTGCAGCCTGGCCTTATTCTTTATCACCCACCCTCAGTGATAAGCACCTCGGGTGGCCAGCTTGCTCGCTCTCTAGAAAAATAGGAGATCACAGATAAGATGGTGAAAAAAAATGAATTTTAATCTTAAAACCAACTTTCATATTTCAACTGATCATTTGTGCTTTTCTAGAAAATTCAGTTTGTATGTTTTGCGGTGTTGAAAAAATATAAACATGCCCTTTTTACACATTTTCCTTTTATGGGACAGAAAGTAAAACAAAGGACTTTACAATGAACCGTGGACTCTTAACCCCAAGGCTGCTTCCCCCAAGTCAGGGCGACAGGGCAACTGGATTCCAAGGTTCACTTTCCCTCCCTACCAGCGAGCTCTGCCCCACCGCCACCAGCCAGGTCAAGGAACGAAAACAGGTTTGAACATCCACTTAAGCAACTCCAAGTGACTTTAGAAAGGTCACCCTACTCAGAAAAGAGAGAGTGACAAAGAAAAAAAGCCCAGTACACTTGGAGGGCAATCGCATTAACTGTGTATTAATAATTGTCCACTGTCCACATCCAAGTTCCACTGGGCAGTGAAAAGCAAGCTGAATCCATGGGCTGCACTATTTTTATCGAAATGTTTGCATGAAGTAGTTGACTCACCCTTGTTATTAATGTCTGGTTAGCAGCCCCCTGGGAGCATGCGCCAGATGCAGGCCTGGGGGGCCTTTTCCATTGCAGGCTACTGTGACTTGGTCCCATTTGCAGGTGGAAACAAGACAAGGCAGCAGGAGGTTTTCTACTCGAGGTGCTTTTCCGGCCCCATGGAGTTCAGCTGGCTTTGGGGACAGTGGCAGGTGAAGAAGATGCCCTTATCGCATATGGGTGGGAAATAACTCAGTTTTTACCTGGTGGAGAAACCTAGGCAGTGGCTTCTCCAGCCGGGAATCTGATACGGAGCACGCAGGCCCATCTATGCTGCTGCCTAGAGTGCGTGCAGACGTCTGCGGCGACATATGCAGAGGGATGTCCCCGCATCTTGCAAGCTGACATCGTGTGGCACTGAGCATGTCTCTCGTTTGTAACTGGGTAGCCAATCTGTACTGACAGCTAGAACTCAGCATCGTAGCTGCCATTCATTAAGCACCTACCATGTGCCAGATTTTTATATGCATTCATCTCCTCTGATTCACATCCCAAACCCTACCATGTGAGGCAATTCTTAAGTCCATTTCATGAGTAAGGAAAATTGAGGCACGTGGAAAAAGTAATTTCTACAATAGCCCACGTAACTAGCAAGTGGCTGAGCTGCAGTTGGAACCTGCATCTGCTAACTCAAGACTAGGCCTCTAACAATTTTATTATGCTGCTTAACTAGCCCAACTAGCTAATCACCCAACTCACCAACCAGTTGAGAAGCCAACCTCCCACTACTCATTGCAAAGTCTACCCTACCTGTGCAGCCTTTAGCAGATTGCTTAACATCCTAGGGTTTTACTTGCCTCATCTGTAAAATGGAACAATAGTGTTGCCTCCCACACTGGGTTAAGAGGATAAATACATGGACAGCACTTAGAACAGCAAGGCCACAGAGTCCACGTTCAATAAATGTTACCTATTAAGGTTAGATGAATGGGATTGCAATTTTAAAAATTAAATTGGGTTTCTATTATAGTGTTTTAAAATTGATTTTAAAGCCAAGCAACTATTTACAAAGCCTGTACGCAGGGATGGTGGAGAGCGTGGCGAGCTTGTCTTTCAGCACAGCAGATAGATTCCTGTGTCATCCCTGAGCACCCCGAACTTCAGCCACCAAGAAATGACAAAGCAGATCCCAGCCTCCCATGCTCATCTCTCTCCGCCCATCTGGCGAATACTCTAAGGAAGAGGCGTCCAGCCCTATCCCCCTGTCCTCTCAGTGCCCAGTGGCACAGCCTGCCCGCCCCCCCACCAGCCAAAGGAGGACGACCTCAGGCAGAGAGCAGCTGCCTGAACAGCAGGAGCAGAGGGCCTGCCCGCCACCACGCCCCCGTGCCCCCTGCAGGGCTGGCGGCTGATGGTCAACCGGCTCCAAGGCCACTGCTCGGAACTTGGCACTTCACAACCTTTTCCTTAAAGAAGACTTTAAGTGCTGTGTTGCAGTTAACAAGCATGGAGATGCTATTGCTGTTTTCTCTCCCTTTTCTTGCTTTTCTTATAGCTGGCACCCTAAGTGGGTGATCAGAGAGACAACAGTAGAAAAAAGAGGAGAGGGAGGAGGAGCAAAGGATCGTTTAGAATTTATGTGTCTATGAGGACAACTGCCTCAAATTTCTAAACCGTAACTGCCCCCGCCCCCCCAAAAAGGACATTCACTGCTCAGAAGGCCTACCTGTCCATCTGTCCACCTGTCCACAGCCTTCGGTCCAGGCGGGTGGCCTGCAGCTCCCCCTCCTCCCTCTGAGCATTTTTTTTTTTTTTTTTGAGACAGAGTCTCACGCTTTTGCCCGGGCTAGAGTGCCGTGGCGTCATCCTAGCTCACAGCAACCTCAGACTCCTGGGCTCAAGCGATCCTCCTGCCTCAGCCTCCCGAGTAGCTAGGACTACAGGCATGCACCACCATGCCCGGCTAATTTTTTTTTTTATATATAGTTTTAGTTATCCAATTAATTTCTTTCTATTTTTAGTAGAGACGGGGTCTCGCTCTTGCTCAGGCTGGTCTCGAACTCCTGAGCTCAAACAATCCGCCTGCCTCGGCCTCCCAGAGTGCTAGGATTACAGGCGTGAGCCACTGCGCCCGGCCCTCCCTCTGAGCTTTGTGCAAGAACTTTTGCTGCACTCACATGGGCTTAATGATGCCATTTTCCAAAATGTCTGTGAAGCTGGTAAAAACGACCTGTATTTTCCTGGCTCTAGCTGCGTATTAGTCTCCCCTCGGAAATAACATGGAAGATAAAAAAATTGCAGTTCTCAGAACTTCGGATTTTCTAGCCTATAAAGACTTATGTCCACCAAAGCATGTCTTAAGTCCTTGTCTGCTCCCGGCACCCTGGCGTAAGTAGCGTTTTCAAGTGCACGCACGGAACTGTGTTAGCACAGGCTTTCGGATGCTTCACACCTCGCTGGGTCCCTGTGCCCCTGACATGCCGGCGGATCGGCCACCTCTGTGTGTGCATACATATCTGCGTACATTGCCTTTACCAGTTTTATTAGAGGAGGGTGTCTGCCTGCCACGGCTGGAGACCCTCTCGGCACTCCAAAGGGAGGGGACTCAGGGGATTCAGAGGCACCTCCCAATAGCTCGGTGGGTCACTCTGATTTCCTCAAAGATGTCACTCAGGCTCTGACTCTTGATTTGTGGGAGACAGATGTGGAACCCTTGCCACCCCTAAGAGAGGCAGCTGTGGGGGCAGGTTTAACAAGGGCCCTTTGAACTTTGACCTTGGATACTGGGCTGCCAGGGAGCTTCTCCCACCATGGCTGTTTTTGGGATGTGACCTGGATGGACCCACCCACTAGCAGGTCCTGTCGGTTTCGCCTCCAAAATGAATCTGGAATCCAGTAGCTTCTCACGGCTCCCAGCTGCTGCTACCCTGGACTGAGCCACCGTTGTCTCTCCCCCGAACAATAGCAGTGGCCTCTGCTGGCCTCCTCGCCTCCATTTTCCTATCCATTCTCCACCCAACAGCCAGACGTGTCACCAATCAGATCGTGACACTCCCCTGGCTGGAACTGTCCGATGGCTTCCTAGTGCTCTGTGGAGAAACTCTGAACTCCAGAACGTGGCATCAACAGCATCATCTATCCCCTGCCACCCCCAACTCCATCTTTTCCCACTTTCAACTTCATTCACTAATCTCCACTGGGCTTCTCATTATCCTGTAGCAAAGCCAAGCTGCTTTCCCGCCCCAGGGCCTTGTCACATGCTACACCTGCTACCTGGAGATCTCTTTCCCTGTCAGGCCTGTGCCTGGGTGCTTCTCACATTCAGGTCTCTGTTGGGTGTCAGCTCTCTAGGGGGCCTTCCCAACCACCTGCTGTGGAGCAGCCCCTCCCTCCAGGTGGCCTGGTCTATTGCCTTGTTCTCTTTTCATGGGAGCCTCATGCATCTCTGAGATCATTTGCTAAATGCTCTTGGATTGTCTTTCTCTACCAGACAGTCAGCTCCTTGGGGACAGGGACCATCTCTGTCTTGTCACTACTGTATTGGGACGGTGTGTGGCACAGAGTAAATGCTCATTATTTGTTGAGTGAATAAATTGCGGGAATCGTATCCAGCCTTGGAATCACGGTGGCCCAGATGAGCAGACTTGCTTACCTGGACTGACCCTGCCAGCGTCCCTTTCCTTCTGGTGACTTTCTGTTTCCACTCAACAGAAGAAGTCAGACAGACTTCATCACGGTGGTAGCTACACCCACATGCTAGGCCCTTTCTGTGGCCTAGACCCAGTGCCTAAGCGCCTTACAGGCACGCCCTCGTCCTGACGATGTAACGGGGTAAGCACTACTCTTGTGTCCATTTCACAGAGGGTGACATGGAGGCACTGACTGGCTTCAGTGCACGCAAACTGGCAGAACCGACTGCAGAGCCAGAGCTCTCACACCTCTCCTGACAAGCGTCTGAAAAGTATAGGCCATCTCCCAGGGCAGCTCAAGGCAGGGCTCTGGTGGGGGGAGGTGAAGATGTCTCTCTAACAAGCAGTTCTGAGTGGAGGCAGAACACTGGCCATGGAGTCTTTGAGGCTGCTCCGTCCCCTTGGCAGCCACATCCTCACAAACCCCATACGGGGGCGTGGGGTGGGGGGATCAAAGTTGCAGCCATGGGGTGAGCAGACAGCAGTGAGCCCTGGGCCACACTGGTCACCAGGCTCTGCCTCCTCGGCCATCCCAGGCCTTCCTGATGAACTTGGCCTGAGCCCCGAGGACCTGCTTTGAAAGCAGCCACAGGGCCGGAGCAGGGGAGGAACAATGAGGGAAGAAAGACATTACTTTGGAGGATGGAGGGGGCGGGCAGGAAGCAGGATCATGTGCTGGCTTTTACTGGCAGAGGGGAGAGGGCGATAGGAAGCTGCCACTCTGAGTGTCGGGGCAGAGAGGCAGAGTGACGGAGGAAGAGTGAAAGGAGGACAGGCTTAAGAGGGCTGCCCACATTCCCAGAGGCAGCGGCGGTGGCAGTGCTGTCTGGGGTCCCTTACAGGGACTCAGAGGGAGAGAAGGGGCGGGGGGTGAGGCGAGAGCTGGGGTTGGGAGTGGATGGGAGAGGTATTCAAATCCTGGCCCCATGATCTTGGCTAAAATACTGCACTTCTCTTTCAATTTTCTTGGGACATCGATACCAATCATGTGGATACTTTATCTCGTAGTCAGGTATGTAGATAAAATGTCTAACACAGGCTTGGCATGTTATAGGTGCTCAGTAATCATTCACTCCCTTCCTGTCTGCCTCCTAAATTTCACGTTTGGAAGAAAGAGGTTGAGCCTGGGACCTAAAATGGATTTTTTTCCCCCTTCAAATCGTTGCTCACAATCCAGACTCAAGTTCATGGGTCTCAGCTACTGGCAGCATCCATATTAAAACCCAGGTCGGGGGCTCGAGAAGGGTGAGGGTAGTCCACAAAAGGGTTATGAGGGTCTAGAGGGGACATGTCAGCAGGTGCGGCCACAGCCCAAAGTTCTCAGGTTCCCTGACCCTCAGTTGGCAACCTGCCTCCCTGGTTGCACCTGTGAATTTGACCTTGTGGAACATTCCGTGTTCCTGACCATGGTACATGCCTGCTCAGGGGCCCCTCTGATGACTCCTTCCACTCACCGATGGGATATTGAGTCTCCGAGAGGAAACGTGACAAGCCCTGAATGACACTGTGATCTAGTGCAGAGCTGGGGCTACAACCAGCGGCTCCTGATTTCCAGAACAGAGCTCCTTCCACTGTTTGAGCCCCAAATCCAAAAACTTTGTCAATTGAAGACTTTTTGTACCACTTCTGGGAGCAAGGGGCAGTCCGAAAGAGCTAGTCAGGATGCTGATGTGTTGGCAATTCTGGGACATTTTGATGATTTACAGGGACAAGGACGCAGGGTCATTCATTCAACCAATAGCTATAGAGTGGCACTACGTGCCACGCACTGGGCTAGGTGCTGGGGCTACAGTCCCTGCCCTCTCAGAGTCTTTGGCATTGGGACTGCCCTGGAAGCTGTGTTGCCAGCCTGTCACACTGTTGCTTCCTCTCTGTTCCAGGATGTATTGACGCACAGTCTGCACACCCTACTGTGTGTGTGTGTGTGTGTGTGTGTGTGTGTGTACAAGCACGTGCTCCGGATGTTCCCTGTAAGCTGGAGGTGCTGACTGTGGCCTGCAACCTCTTGCTCCTTCTTCCAAATCCCCATGGCCCCCTCTGCTTTCTCTTCCCTGCTCTGACTTCTTGATGCCATCTGGTTTTCAGCCTACTGAAACCCCAACCCCAACCCCAACCCCAACCTACTGACCAGATGTGGACACTGCATGCTTTGGTTTGACCTTCTGGACCCAGGACTGTATCTCGCTCTAGCCGCATGGCTACTCCTGAGAAGGGGCCCTCATTTCTGCCTAGGCGAGGGACCATCGGCAAATCTGCGGCACGCCTTGATCCCCAGCTAGAGCCAAGCTCTTCCTGATCAAGGAAACTCAATGCTCAAGTTCGACAGCTTTATCTTCCCCTCTGTTGAACAATGCCCCTGTTTTCCTTTCTGTGGCACTTATTATGATATGTCTTTGCTTCCAGAGATGAACACTCAGTGAGGATACGTAGCAAGAGTGGCATAATGGGATGTGTGTGGGTGGAAGGAACCCTGGGGAAAGGAACTGAGAAGTCAGTTCATCCGGGTAATGGATTATTGCTTATACCTGTGCTCACCTGCGGTCCAGCCTCGCCCTCAGGTACCATTAATTGAGCCCTGTATTAAGTGCTTACTTACATAATCTCACTTAGTTCTCTCTCAACCACCCTACAAAGTAGGAGCGATTATTATCCCTGTGCAGTGGATATCACGGGTGTTTCCTCTGGAACTGTACACCCCTTCCCAAGGTGTAGTCGCCATGCTGTTGACAGTTGACTGTCAGGGTTTGACTTCCGCCAGCTCCCATGGTGAGCCCTGGTTAGTTCCAGCAAGTGATTCTCAGAGTGGGATCTGAAGCCTGCTGGGGGCCCTGGGACCCTTCCACGAGGTCTGTGAGGTCTAGCTTTTCCCAACCACACGTTTGCATAAGGCTGGGTTTTCTTCTTTGGCTGCAACCAAAACAACACATCACAACAGCCCGAGGGCAGAGGCAGATCTGAGAATCCTGCTGTCTTCTGTGCAGCCAGAGTTTAAAGGGATTTGCAAAAGTGTAAAATCATGCCACTCTTTTCACTTTTTTTCTTTTGCTTTGGAAAATATTATTATTCATAAAATATCTTATTTCTACTAATATATGTAATGGGTTTATTCTTGTTATTTTAAAGATGGATATTTAATCTTTTCAGTTTTGATTTCTAAAATGGTAAATATTGATAAATATAATACACATAAACAAAAGCTTATTGGGGTCCTGAGAACAAAAGTCTGAGAATTGCTGGTTTAAGCCAATTGTGATAATTCCATAATCTTTGCCAGTGATTGGCTCAGGAGTTCAGGCCTAGGCCAATGAGCATGTGGCATTCCCTTGGTGATAGCTATTGGCTGGGGCATGGGCATGTGACCCAGTTTGGACCAATGGGTGGAGTGGTTTGCTTTACAGGAACAGCTCCTTCCTTTTCTCTGATATTACTGTGACCAGACATAATGTCCAGCCTGAGGCTGGAGCTTCACTCAGAGCAGGGCAGAGCCAGGAGAATCACCAAGAAAGGAGAAAGAGCCATGGATTAGGTCAACCTACACCTTCAAGTGCAGCTTCATGACTCATAAACATCTTTTTTTTTTTTTTTTATGCCAGCTGCTATTGGGTGTTTAGTACTTACAGATGAAAACAAATTGCCACCCCCCTATTTCCTCCCATTTTACAGATGAGTAAACTGAGGCCCTGAGAGTTTGAGTGCTAGTAAGTGGAAGAGCCAGAATCTAAACCACCGGTCTCTTTGCACCCCAAACCTCCCTTTTCCCACCATATTATGTAGCGTCCAACAACGTTAAGTTCTTGCCTTTCTCTATCTAGAATCCAGATCACCAAAGATCACAGGGAAATTTGTCGGGTGGGGCAGCAGGGAGTGGAGCCCTCTCAGATACTCAGGAGTGTCTCCCAAAGTTCCTCTATTGGCCCCAGAAAAGACAGTGTCCCTATCTACCCTGTCTACTGCTGGAAGTTTTGAGGCTGTCCCTGGGTCTGCTTGAGAGAGCGCAAGCTTGCTTCCCGCCATCACAGTTCCATTCTCTACCGACCAAAGAGACCTACGGC
The DNA here is from genome assembly GCF_000956105.1 of Propithecus coquereli. Classification (NCBI taxonomy): domain Eukaryota; kingdom Metazoa; phylum Chordata; class Mammalia; order Primates; family Indriidae; genus Propithecus; species Propithecus coquereli. The sequence continues at coordinate 2,556,770 of NW_012153840.1, forward strand.
AGGGTACCAGTCAGAGCTCTCGGCTGCAAGCAATGGAAACCAATTCCAGCTGATTTAAGTAAAAAAGCCCCGTTTGTCTGGCTAGTTCACACATCTCCTGGAAGGTGAAAGAGCCAAGGTTGGAGGGTGTGAAACCAGAACCCATGTCCCAAATCAGGCCCCTGAATGAGTCCTATGACCAGTCCACACTGGTGGGCACAGACACTCCATTTTGCCTGCTGCCGCCACAGTCCTTGGAAACTGAAATCAAACTCGCACTTCTTTGGGTCACCGGCTTCTAGTTCTAAGGGTGAGACAGGTGCATGTGATTGGTGGAAACTAGGTCACATGCCCCAGCTGCAAAGGAGGCTGGGAAAACAAGTAGCTGGCATTTTCAACTTGATGGAAAGGAAGAGAAGAGAAGCCTTGTATCTTCTAGAAAGCTTCCCTGACTACCCCAGTTTTTGGGTTCTCTCAGTTCTTTCAATTCTGACAGCATCCACTCCATTCATTCATTCACCTATTTCCTCATTCTTATCTCATTCCTTCCACCCCCGCCCCAACCTCCTACCAAGTTCCTCACACAGCTGGTCTCCTTCATGTCTTTAAAAAAGACATCTTCTTTCTCATGTGCATTTGCTGTCCCCTGTCCTGGAATATCTTTCCTCCAGACTGTTGCCTGGCCAACTTTTTCCTTGCCATTCAAGTCTCAGCTGCAATGTCACCTCCTCTGAGAAGCTCTCCTGACTGCCTAAACCAATGTAGCTTTCTTTCCTTCCCCCCTTTGCTTGCTTTTATTCTTTGGCCTCTGGTGTCCTGAGCTGACCTAACTACACCCCTCGGGCAGACCAGTGAGGGGGCTGTGGCCCAGGCCAGAGAACATGGTGGCTTGAACCGCTGCATTAGCATTTTTTGCACAACTTACACGGGGTCACTCTATACTGAAAAGGCTGAGAAGACTTGGGACACCAGGCCTGCAGTGAACGTCCAGAGGCCCCACCTCCAGTCTTCCCCTCCCGGAAGATGAGCCCTTGCTGGGTTATACATCGGCTGATGGCAAGGTCATGGGATGGCCTTTCTTGGCTGTCAGCCCCACTCAAAGCCCTGGTGTGATCCCAGGGGAAGGCCACTGAGGGATGGACTGTGGGGGCTTCAGCAGCAGCTGAGACATGGGTGGGATTGGGCTGGTGCTAATGAGAGGGCCTGCTGATCTGGCAGCTTTGCTAATTAGGCTGCGACAGCTCCAGACTCAGCCAAGGAAAGCGAGTTGCTTATGCTAATCAGGGGCAGTCTGCGTTTCCTGGCTGGAAGAGCTGCCCAGATCCTGGCGTGTGTGCCCAGCATGCAAGGCCCAGCAGGGGAGGGCCGGAGGGCAGGGAGACCAAGGCTGGGAAGAGCCAAAGACAGCCTATGGCTGTGGGGCTGCCCATGGCCCCATACGGGGAGAAGGAGGCAGGAATGATGAGAATGGCCACCTGTGAGGACAAAGGAAAATGGCAAAGCCTGGGAGGGGCCGGCTACAGAAACCCCCTACTCCAGAAGGCGAGAGATGGACCATGACGCTCACTTTCCAGAATTAAGCCTTGAGTGACGCTGGGCAGGCTGCATCATGACGTCTGTGGCCCCAGACCCTGTGCCTACTGTGCCAAAAGGCTAAGTCAGCCCTGGGGGCAGCCGAGTCATGAGGCTGGCTGAGCTGGCAAACCTACCTTCCCGGCAGCGGGGAGAGACCTGCACTCTTCAGCCCGAGTCCCAGATGCAGTTTTCCGAGTTGATGTGATAGCACCAGATCTCAGACCCTGGAGGAATCTGCTGGAGATTCACTCATTCGTCCGTTCACTCATTCAGCACCTACTGCGTGCTCAGTTCCAGGCACTTGGAATGCAGAGATGAGGGATACCATTCCTGTCTTCAAGAAGCTTAGAGTCTAACAAGGACACAAACCAGCAATTAAGTGACAGGGCCATTATATAAGCACAGGCTGCAGTGGGACCCCTAACTCAGCCTAGGAGGCCAAGAGGGCTGGCTCCAAGAGGAGGTGACACTTGAGGTGACTTAGGAAGGATGAGTAATCTCCATGGCTAAGACAACGGGGCAAATCTTCCGTGCCATGCAACACTCTACGCCCTTGACGTCCCAACACATTCAGTCTTCCCGGTGACCCTACACACTGGGGACTATTACCATTTCCCCATTTTACAGATGGGGAAACCGAGGCACAAGGCTATTAAGAAATTTTTCTAGCACTGCACAGCGGGGTAGAGGGGAGGCAGGGAGCAGAAGTGAGTGAGCCAGGTGCCGAAGGAGAGATGTTTCTGAGAAGAAGGAACAGCACATGGAAGGGCACGGAAGGAGGGCACAGCAGGAGTGCTGGGTCGGCAAAGGCTGTGGGCTGGGGAGGGAGAGACGAGAACAGGAAGTTTGCAATTTGATGCACGCGCACTGCCTGCCCGAGCTTTGAGTGGCGGCACCCTGGGCTCTGGCGGGTCAGAGGCGTGTGCTCGGGGAACAGTTAGCTTGAATCCCACAGCCAGAGAGCCGTAACTGCTGATTAATTATACTCTTCATCAACTATTTAGCACCTCCCTTTGTAGCTGGGTCTGGAGCTGGGCTCTGGCTGCCACATCAATATTTCAGATGTGTCTTCTTTTCAGCTAAAAATGAACTTGTCATTTGCACAACTTTTGAGACATCTCAGTAAGCAAGGCTGTCTGCCCCTAAGCTGGCGCGCGAGTTTTATATTCAGAGGGTGCCTTTTCAAACAACTCTTGCACATTAAACACAGGCTTAAGGGGGACAGATCGATTCTGCCCACTTTGACCTCTGACCTTTTTTGGCTTTCTGGCCTCAGGGCCAGACACAATATGATCAGAAAGAGTTTTTCCAGTTCTGTACTTTCCCAGCCCACTGCCCACCCTAAAGAGGCACAGGAGGGGACAGGGGGGCAGTCAGTTAAGGTGGGGGCACTCTTCTTCCCACCCATCCTTCGGCCATCAGCGAGGGCTTTGCTTCCACAGGTCAAAGGGCCTTCCACCCCTCCTGTGCAGCTCTTGTCACGGGGGCCATTTCTTTCTTTCTTTTTTAAAACAATGATTATTTGCTTATTGTGGCTTGCTCCTGTAGACAGCCAGCCTTCTGAGGCTCCGTTTTGTTCATTATATCCTAGCACCTAGAATTGTGCCTGGCACACGGTAAGTGCTCGTAAATATTAGTGGAGAGATGCAGGAATGTGGAGAGATCGATCCTTCCTTTCTCCCTTCCTTTCTTCCAGAAACTTTTTTTGTGTAGGTGCTTGAGATATAAGATGAGCCAGATAATTTGGCCCGGGCCCAGGCCTTCAGAGCCTGCAGGAGGCCCCCACAGCCCCGTGGCAAAAGCTTCCTGGGCTCATCTGCCCGGGTCTGAGGACAGGAACAAATCCTGCCAACCCTGAGCTATGGGCATGGGTGGTGGGGAGTGACCAGTAATTAAAAAACCTGCTTTGGAGACACCTTCTGGGGTTTCCCTGCAACCTTCTGGTGCCTTCTTTCTGCTCTGTCCTTTGCAGACCCTGTAGGAAAATCTACTGGGTGGGCTCCTTTCGGCTGTCAGGGGTTGGGGGAGACTCCGTGGGGGTGTCCAGGGGAAACTAGTCTGAGATTACAGGCCTCAGATGATCCAGGATTGTAGATTGTAGAACAGAGACTGGGAGTGAGAAACAGAGAGAGAGAGAGAGAGAGAGAGACAGGCGGGGGGAGGACAGGCCTCTGGAAGACAGATGCCTCTGTTTCCATAATGAGGGCGCAGGGAGGGCACCCTGGGACCTGGGTCATCTGAGACAGCCTGGAAGCAAGCCCCAGGGCAGGGACCGAACTCCACTTTGCCAGGAGTGTTTTCTTCCGGAGTTCGAAGAGAATCTAGTGCTTGTGGCAGGTGCTGGGCTGGGCTCCCCAGAGACCCTGAGACTCCACTTCAGCTGGGAACGGGAGTGCAGATGACGGCAGGGCCTCCCCTCCCTATCTGGGCTCTGCCACGGCCTGGAGAGGGCGCTTACTTCTGGGTGTCTGCAGAGGCCAGAGGCCAGAGGCAGGAGGTGGGGGGGGGGGGTGTCAAACTCTCCTGACATCTGCTGGTAGCTCCCGGGTCCTACCAACAGGCGGGGTCAGATCCAAGAGCACCAGGCACACGAAACCTCACCTAATCAGCCTCCAACGACCGAGGTCCCAGGACACTTTTTACCACCACGTCCCACCCCCAACCACGGGAGTAACTTTACAGAGGGTTTTCTCCTTTTACAAGAAATATTTGCTCATTGCCTAGAATTCAAACAAGTAGGAAAAGTAAAAAGAAAAAAGTATAAGTCACCTATAAAATCCCACTACCTTTGCTAATACTTTTTTGGCATTTTTCTCTCCTAGAGAAACATAACAACATAGAATTTTCCAGAACCTGAATAACATTACACAGGCTATGTTGTCTTTAAAAAAAAATTCAACAGTATTTCATGGACATTTCCCATGCAAATACATACAATTTTAAACAGGTGGTTCTTAACCTGGCACATGCATGAGAAGCGCTAGGAGGCTTGTTAAAATACTGGTTCCTGGGCCCATCCTGTAACCCATCCGTGGGTCCGCTGTGGGGCCTGAAAGTCTATATCCTGACACGCCTCATTTAGAATCCGGACCTACAGATGCCTTTAAAAATATCCTTCTCTGTATCTTTTAGAAGGCAGGCAGAGGGGGAAAAAATTTAAATTTGATATCAGGAATTTTTACAATTTCAGCTTTTAGGGGGTGTCATGGGTTTGACCCACACATTGTGCAGTAGGGCAATGTCCCACTATGGGGACTGGTGCCCAGAAGGAGATTCTGGGCCTGTGTGCCATCCTCGGGCAACGGAGAAATTTAATGACATCTCCAAGATGGATTTGCTCAGGACAATGGGCTTTGCACACAACTGGAAGATCTTTCCCCAGGGGAGATACAGAAAGGGCTTTTTGCTCAATCTTCCATTAAAGAGAAATTTAAATTGCCCAGATCAGCCTGTTTCCAGAGCATTCCAGCTGACCAGGCTTGAAGTGCTTACCCAAAACCCAAACTTGCAGAGCAGGAAAAGGAAAGGTGATGGTTAGGCAAGTTCTGAGAAGCCCTTTGGGAAGCTTCTGGAAGCACATCAGACTGCATTCTGACTCGGGTTTGGGCTTCTACCTAACTCTGCCCTGTCGTTTGCTGGTAGATGATGTAAAACGTCTGTTGTAACTCTTCAAGAGGCTGGCATTTGGCTTTAGCTTACAAGGTACTTCTTTTCCCTGATGTTACTCCCCGAGACAGTGTGACAGTAGCCACACTTTGTCACGTGAGGCAGACTTTTTCTGCAAAGGACCAGACAGTAAATATTTTGAGCACTGCCAGCCATATGGTCTCTGTCCCAACCGCTCATAGATGAACGGGTGGGGCTGTGATCCGGCAAAACTTTATTTATGGACACTGCAGTTTGAATTTTGTATAAATTTCACATCGTGAAATATTCTTTTCATTTCTTTCAACCATTTAAAAATTGCTTGGTGGCTGTATGAAAACAGGTGGTGGCTGGATTTGGTCTACGGGCTGTAATCCACCAACCCCTGGTGTAAGAGAAAGCTGGACCGAATTAGGGAAGGAAGGAAGGGGTTGGGGGGGGGCAGACTTTTCCAGAATTAGAGCTATCCCCCAAGGGGGAATTCTGTCCTTGGAGACTATGAGTGTTAAGTACACTCCTGGCAAGCACCACGCCCAGAGGTTGTCTCAGTTTGGCCTCCCCCTGCAAAGCAGAGCCTGAAACAAGGATTTTAGTGCAAAGAGTTTCACTCAATTTTCCATTTCTAAGATTCACCCATGATGTACACAGCTACAGTGCATCCATGGCACTGCTTTATACTATTCCACTGAGTGAATATTTTATGTTTATAATTTCTAAATCTTTTTGTTCTCTCGTTCATTTGTCTTTGTAATTATAAACTATAAGCCCATTGTGGTAGACTATTATTTTGCAGAAATATTTGCCCTGCCTGGGGGAGGATTACACTTTCTTCCCACTGATGGCAGGTTTGGCCTCGTGACTTTCTCTGGTCAATGAAATGAGAACACAATTGATGTGTGTCACCACTGAACAGAAGCTTTTAGAGCCAGCACCTGATTTGTTTTGTCCCCTTTCCCCTGGCAACGTCCTAGATAGAGGCTGCTGCATCAGGATGGGTCCTGGGGAGAAGAGGACACAGAACAAAGCCACCTCTGAGCCGCACTGGATCTGTAGTGTAAGGGAGAAATAAATCCTTATTGTTGAAAGCTACTGAGATTTGGGGGGTCGTTTGTTACTGCAGCATAACCAATCCTACACTAACTGATACGTTATGCTCTTTCTGCCACGACACAGGGATTTCCAGTGCAGGGGTCAGAGGGAGTGGCCATGTTCCTGGGAGACTGGATTAATCGTAATGCATAAAGCCATACTTGATAGGTCAAACTGGGTTAAAATCATCCCCTTCCAGCCCTTCCAGTGTGTGTATTGAGAGCGATTCATTCTTTAGCAACAAGAAAGTGCTTTGCGGACAATAAGCCTTTGGAGGACTGACTGGCACCTCCTACCAGGCATCTGGGCTCTCTCAGTTCCTCTCTCCTTCCCAAAGGCCTTTAAAGTTACTCCCGTGCACAGAGGGTCCAGGAGGGAGCGGGGACACGCCAGCCTGGGGATTCCAGTGCTGGAAATGACACACTGGATGAAAAGTGTCGGCAGGCGAGGGGAGAATGCGCTGAAGCCAGGAGACCAAGAGGAAGGGGAGAAGCCAGTCTGGCAGAGAGGCCTTTGTCCCTGGGAGCCTTTGAAAGCCCTGCTCAGGCGAGGCGAGGTCACCGTGGACTTCACAATAGTGCTGCCCGGGATGGAGGATGACAGAAATGTCCCCAATCCCTTAATTTCCCTTTCTCATTAAAGCAACAGCGATGAGGAAGGACAAATGGTGCTGCCGTGTGCTTCCCTGTTCTCAATTATCATCGAGAGCGGCTCATTTGGTGCCATTTTCATTCACTGTCACTTCTTTCCTTTTCTTTTTTATTTATTCCCAGGGCCATCGAGGTTCCCTTAACGATCCCCATCCGCACAGCAAACAGCCTCAGACACACACACACACACACACACACACACACACACAGCACCATGGCGCCATCATAAGAGAGAGGGGCATGAGAAATTAATCCATCCTAACGATAAAGATCATTACGGAGACAGAGAAGGAAGGAAGGGAAACAACACATTTCATTCTAATTAGGCCCAAAAGCTCATTACCGAGAGCACGGAAGGAAAGTGATCAAGTAGCTGCATCTTGAAAAATGCCTCCTCCGGGTTCCCCTGGAGCAGGACAGCAAGAGAGACACCACGGTGGGGCTGACGGTTCCCAGACCGGGGTTCCTCATGGTAGCTGGGCTGGGGGGAGGTGGAAAATTACAGGGAGGCTATGAGGTTTTTTACCCCCAGAATTTAAAAAACGCTTAATCGAAATCACTATTTTACTCCAAAATAGTGCATAGGCAGACAAACTAGAAACGTTAAGTTTCTTTGTTTGGGGCTGGAATTCCATAAGCTCAGTGGTAATGCCACCTTGCTTATAACAATCAGAGGTCTAACGGGTTGTCGATAGCGTAAGAATTTCTAGGATTGCAGTGGTAGCCCACGGCACCTCTGGAAGCATGGTTCTTCATGGGGACGCCGATGCCACTGCATGGCTAGCCGTGTCTTTGCTTCATCGCACAGGGGGAAAAGAATAAATGATCATTGAATCAGTTTAGGAAAAACATCTTTTGAAACATAGGGCTCGTGGGAGGTAAAATAATAAAAGAGGTCTTTGGCAGTTAAGGGAGAGGGGTGAGGAAATAGGGAAAGAGAGGAGAAAAGGGGAATTAGCATTTATTGATCATCCACTAATACCAAGGGCTATGCTAAGTGCAATAAATAAATAAATAATCTCATTTAATCCTCACAGCCACACGCAGAGGGTGGTGGTGCTGGCTTACGTATTCATTTAACAAGTATTTATGAGCACCTACTGGGAACCAGGCATGGTTCTAAGTGTTGGAAATCTAGCAGTGAACAAAACAGGCACAGTCTCTGTCTCCGTGGAGCTCATAATGAACAAATAAACACATACTCACGATACACATGTATGTATAAGTGTACATGCACACGTACATTCTTAAGCATATGCATGTTTATGTGTGTGTATGTACATATGTAAATATTGTTTCAGTGGTTCTCAACTGTGGGTGATTTTGTCCCTTAGAAGACATTTGGCAATGTCTGGAGACTTTATCGATTGTCTTATTTGTGGGGGGAGTGCTACTGGCATCTGGCTCGTAGAGGCCAGAGGTACTACTAAACATCCTACGATATACGGGACGGCCTCCCGTGACAAAGACCTACCAGGCCCCGAATGTCATGGTTCTGAAGTTGAGAATCCTGTAGTCATCTACCCATATATAATATATCCATGTAACTATTTCAGATAGCGATGAGTGTTACGGAGAGTGGCTGAGGGGGCTGGGCTTTGCAAGAGTATCCTCGAGCACCTACTAGGGCAAAATGCTGGGCCCTGGGGATACAGCAGTGAAGAAGAGAGACATAATTCCGACAACCTGCTAGTGCAGGAGATGAGCATGAAGCCAATGATCAAATACAGACATATACGGTTACCACTGCATCGATTCTATGAAGGAAAACAAAGCGTGCAGTGACAGAGTCTAGAAGGGGACCTGACTTAGGAGGAATCAGAGAATACCTCCTTGGGGAAGTGGGGACCATTAAGGAGACCTCAAATGATGGGAGGAGCAGGATGTTCTCGGCAGCCCAGCAGGTGCTGGGGTCCACGAGCAGAAGGAGCCTGGAGCTCCGGAGAGCAGGAGGGCAGCTGGCACGGCTGGGGAGAGGCGGGCGACGGGAGAAGGGTGGGGGCTGGCCGCCCTTCCCCAGGCTGGATTCCTGCAAGCAAGAAAGCGGTGATTATATCCCCATTTCCAGGTTAATGAAGGAGAACTTGGAGGTAATGTTATTTTTGTTGATTAATGTTATTTTTGTTGATTCTTGATTTCTTGTGAAAATGTTTTTCAGAGAAGACTCCCGTAACGACTTGATACCGGTGGATAACGGCTCTCTCCCAGCGTCTTCCCGTGGACGATAATGTCCTCCTTTCCCTGGCCGGCTCCCTCCAGGAGCACAGCTTTATGTCCAGTGTTAAATGATGCTTCGTCTCTGCTGGTGGCTAGGGTCCACTGGGCCCCACCCTCTGGGTGGCCCCTGCCCCCACCATCGCTCCCGCTGAGAACCACATTTCTCCTCTGACGGCACTCAGATAGCTGCACTTCCTGCTCAGTTGCGGAAAAGCTGTCTAGGGCAAGGCAAGAGGACGGGCCAGCCCCTGGCTATTCACGGTGTGGCAGCACGGGTCTCACCCGGGACTTGCTAGAAATGCAGAATCCCAGGTCCCACTCCAGACCTCCAGAATCAGAACTTGCAACTCAACAAGATCCTCAGGTGATTGCCACGCACAGAAAGTCTGAGCAGCTCCGTTCTAAATGACCTTCAAAAATGCACCCAGCTCTGGGCTTCTGTGACTCCAGCGACAAATGTCCTCAATTTGGAGAACTTGGCAGTACACATATTCAACCTAAAGCTATACAGCCCATACTTCCGTAACACACAGTCTCAAATGCTAATTTTATTCCTTCATTCAGTGGCATAGTAGAAAGTGATGTGTTTTGGTGTCAGTGTTCTTTGAGTTTATCTACAGGCTGGGAGATCCTGGGCGAGTGATGGCGTCCCTTTCAGCCTCAGTTTCTTCATCTGCGAAACGGGGTAAACATCGTCTCCCTCACCGGGTTTCTGTGGGCACCCAAGAAGGCACATGCGGATGCAGAGTGCTCCGCGCCCCTTCCCTTCTTGCCTGCCTCCCTCCTCTGTAAAACAGATTGGGACTGGGGGACCCAAAGGCTTCCTAACCCCAAACTGTAATGCCAGGGGGATGTTTAACTGATGACGCAAAGAAAGCAACGTCCAAATAGGCTGTGTTCAGGGAAGTGGCATGTTAATTTCAGAATTATAGCTCAGAGTTAAAGCAGGGTTCCTCCGTGTCGCTATTGGGAAACTGCTTCCTGGTTCTTGCCTGGAAGATCCTTGTCTGTGTGTCTGTGAGGGGCACAGGCTGGCTTTGGTGGGAGGGGGAGTCTCTGAATCTCTTGACATTGCGTGCAATATTGTATGTGTGTATGTTCCAAGAAGTTCTGTTTCATTCTCTGGGTGGGGGATGGGGGGAGGGGAGGAACATATAAAGGTGATGTCCCTTTGGCTGTGACTCAGGGTCTCACATTTGGAAAGGGCTCAGCTTTGGAGAATGTTCCAGGCACTTTCCTGGGGGGTGGGGCCACCACTTCCATCTCATCCTGAGGAGGCCCGTGCCTCGCAACAAAAGAGCTTAAGAACCATTACTTGAGTCCCCAGTAAGTGAAGTGGTTAAGGAGACGCTCTGGAGAGAAATGTCTGAGTTTGTCCAGCTCCCTACTGATTCCTCGAACGAACTTTGACAAATCTCTTCACCTCTCCGTACCTCAGTTTCCTCATCTGTGTAAGGGGGTTGACAGCAGTCTCTACTTTGCAGGGATATCACGAGACTTCAATGAACCATGGAAAGTTCTTAGAATGGCATCTGAAAGTTCGTAGGTGCTCAATAAATGCCAATTAACTCTAGAAAATGTTCTATAGTTGCTTTTATTTTTGCAGCCATTCCGTGTAGCCCTCTGAGTGCAGGAAGAGGAAGGGAGGCCCAGGGAGTTGATTCTAAATGGTGCTTTCTCATTACTGCGTTCCGTCGGAATCGGAGCTTCACTTCGCACAGACTCCTTCACCCTGATAGCTGGAGCTCTGCCCCGATGGAGATGTTAGGTCTGTATCTCTTGCCTTCCCTTATTTTTATTTATTTTTTTTGAGCCAGAGTCTTGCTCTGTCACCCCAGCTAGAATGCTGTGGCGTCAGCCTAGCTCACGGCAACCTCAAACTCCTGGCCTCAAGTGATCCTTCTGCCTCAGCCTCCCGAGTAGCTGGGACTACAGACATGCGCCACCATGCCCAGCTAATTCTTTCTCTCTCTATATATTTTTAGTTGTCCAGATCATTTCTTTCTATTTTTTAGTAGAGACGGGGGTCTCGCTCTTGCTCAGGCTGGTCTCGAACTCCTGACCTTGAGCGATCCACCCGCCTCGGCCTCCCAGAGTGCTAGGATTACAGGCGTAAGCCACCGAGCCCGGCCGCCTTCCTTTATTAAAACCAACTGTCTGCCTGGCCCCAAGTAAGGTGCTTTCCACACATCATTTCACATCCTAACAGCCCCCAAATGAACCAGTCCCCTTACTGCAGACAAGGAAACCAGGCCAAGAGAGATTAAACAACTTGCCCCAGGTGAGATGCTAACACATGGAAGAGGAGTTTTAATGCAAATTCAGGACTATTTGAGCCTAAGATCAGTGCGCACTAAGCCACACTTCAGAGATTTCAAATGGATGTTTTTTTTCTAGGAGAATTTGAAGTTTAGCTAGATACGCTCTAGCCAGGACTATCCTAAATGACCTTCAGAGTGGCAGTGAATTTCAAGGTTCAGCCCTAACTACTCAGTAGGTATTTACAGAGTGCCAGCTCCACGGGCAGCTCAAAGTAGACACGAGAGACACACAGGGGAGCAGAGAACAGGCCTTTCCCTGGGGGAGCTTACAGTGAGTCTAGAATGGAAGAGGAAGCTGACACCACCATTACCACCAGCAGCTACATTTGCAAATCCAAATCTCATTTAAACAAACATACATGGATAATACTATTATTATCCCCAGTGTAATGATGCAGAAACAAGTTCAGAGGGAGCAAGTAAGAGGTAAAGTGACTCATGTAAGGTCCTCTGGCTAGTAAGTGGTCGAGGAGGAACTTGATTCAAGTATTTTGACTCTAGAGCCTGTACCCGAACCCATCACGCAGTGCCCTGGAATAATTACAGACCACGAAACTATAAGCTCCTAAGGGCAGAGGTCAGCTCTGCTTTGTTCACTGCTGTATCTCCAGGGTTTAGGACAATGCCTAGCACATAATCAGCACTCCATAAACACTTGCGGGATGAAGAAATGAAGGCACAAATGGAAGAGCCAGGCAAGAAGGCAAATAATTCCATCGTATTGGTTGCAAAAAAGCTGGTTTCCTGCCCTCTAGTCCTCCTTGTGCCTTAAAGGCCACAAATGATTTCTATGCCCTTGAAAAGAGGTTCTTCCCCTCCCCCCGACGCCCCAGGCTGGCGTTTCACATGCCAGTGGTATTTGCTGCTGCCCATTTCTGCACCAACCAGTTTTGACAAGGGTTGGGAAGTGGTTTGCTAGGATGTTATCTGGCCAGTCACTCTGCTGGCTTTTCTGGTACAACTGGAAGGAAACACCCTGCTTATCACAGGAGAATTTATTCTTGGGAATGTTCAGCTTAACCTGACTGAGCACAGTCTGTGGAGGGTTGGGCATGAGTAACTCCAGGAATACCGCGTTGCTGGCTATCGGGAAAGAGCAGTCGGGCGGTGAGTGCAGCGACCGCGTGCTCCGAGGATGAATCCCATGCCCACAGCACTGCACAGAGGCCTCAGGAGCCCAAGGCATGCTGTCTTGTAATTCTCTTTTTACATCATTGTTTTCCCCACATTAATGAGGAGCTACTCAAGGGCAAGGATTTGTCTTACTGTTGTCTCAATCCCTCACGCTAGCCTAGAGCCTGGTATACATGATATCCCATCCCCTTGAATCCGGGTGGGCGTGTGACTGTTCTGACCAGTAGAGGACGGCATAAGTGAGGCCATGTGACTCCCAAGGTTAGGTCACAAAAGGAGGTCTGCAGTTTCTGGTTGAGTCTCTTGAAAAACTCCCTCTTGGAACACAGCTTCCATACTCTAAGAAGTCCAGGTCACATGGAGAAACCATGAGCAGGTGCTCTGATTGTCAGTCCCAGCTGAGCCCAGCCTTTGAGTCAACCAGCCCACTTCTTTAGAAAAGTGAAGTTGCCATCTTGGAAGTGGACCCTCCAGCCCCCAGGTCCAGCTGCCAGCTATTCGAGTCACCCCCAGCCACTTGAGTCCTCCCAGCTGAGGCCCCAGGTATCGTGGAACAGAAACAAGCTATCCCAGCCCTGTCTAATTCCCTGACCCACAAAATGCATGAGCATGTTAAAATTATTAGTGTTTTATACCACTAAGTTTAGAGTGGTTTGACATGCTGCCATGGTAACTAGAACAACTCTGGAGCCAGATTGTCTAGGTTCAAATCCTGGCTCCACCTATTACTACAAATATTTCCTGCAGACCTCAGCTTTCTTATCTACAAAATGGGTACCCACAAAGACTGTCTCAGAGGGTTGTTGCAAGCACAAAGTGGGGTAATGAACACGAAGAGTTTAGCACACAGTCTAGCATGGTTGCTAGAGCAGCTGTCATGGTCGTCAGCTCAGAATTTTGTGGGGCACCCCACCTTTCACACTTGATTCTCCTCCCCTCACTCCCTGAATCCCCCAAGCGTATGGCAGAACCTCATCCTAAAGCCAGCGCAGATTCTCACCTACTGCGCAGTTGCCTGCAGCGGGCAGGTGTTTGCAAGGTCTAGCTCCACCGTTATTTGCCCGGAGATACTTGGCTTGTGATGGAATCTTTCTGACCCTTCCTCTCCTCATTCATAACAAGGAGTCGGTCATCGCCCCCTCGTGAAGTGGTAGTGAGGACTGATGAGATAATGCGTGCAATGCACCTAATATGATGGCTCACACTTGGGGACCATGTGACTGTGGCCACCACCTCCACGATGACATGGTTAAACCTAATCGTGTCTTAGACATGTCCACTCCCTGGGCGACGGTCTACATTTGTGTATCATCACATACATCAAATTGAATTCTAATCATTCATTCTGAAGCTCATTTGGTCTCCACTGGGGTGATTCTTTGGGCCCAGTTCTGCAGTGTGGATTTTTCAGCATGAGCCTTGAACTTGATTTGAGACAGCCAGTCCACTTCCTGAATGACTGCTTGACTTAGCGATCGAGGCTGTTTTTGATCCTGAAATTAGAGTAAACAGCATCTGCTGCTGCTGGACTATGATGCCAACAGCTCATACTGAGGCTGTTTTGCTCTGGACGGCTGGCGTAGGTGATATTAATAATATTGATAACATCTTAGAATTATTTACTCCTGTATGTAGTACTGGACAGTTTACAAAGCACTGGCTATAATAATCTCATTTGACTTCTCAATCACAATATATACAATCACTGATAAAACTAGAATATCTATTACATATTGAGTATTTGTTAGGACTATGCTAAGTGCTTTACATATATTAATTCATTTAATGCTAATGACCCCATGAGAATGGGGTACCCCCCGTTACTCCATTAGTTGTTACGCAGATGAGGAAACTGAGGCTCTGAGGACCAGGTGCCCTACCTGAGCTCACCAGCCAGTGCTGACCCAGCTGGGATTCGAACAGAGACGGTCTCGACCCCAGAGCTCAAGTGCCAAACATGATCCCAAGCCTCTGACAGGGATTCTTCCTGCTCTTGGCAGATATATGCTGGGATTTAAAAGGAAAAGAAAAAGCTTTTCATTTTTTTAGCAAAGTTGAGCCACAAGATCACCTTTCAAGAAAACCAGGACAAGGTCCCTCAGAAACGTGAAACCAGGGCTAAGAGGCCACGTGGGGAAGACGAGTCCAGTTCAGGCCCCAGGAACCAGCTCAATATCAACCACAAATTCACTTATAAGTTCATTAATATTCAATTGACTCTCTTATTCCCAGTGGATGTGGGAAGGAAAGGTGTCCCAAGAGCAACTGGGAAAACATGGCAGCCAACAGGAAACCAGCAAGGGAGAAGGGCCCAGGGCAAGCCAAGGTGCCACAGAAGGTAGACCTGCAGTGGGTGTCTGAGGACTCTGCCTCCCTCCAGCTGAGGGCCTGAGTGTCCTTTCTCCTCCTTGTCCAAGCCTATTTGGTAGAACTTGGCTGGTTTTCACCATAAAATCTGGAGTTGGGGAAAATGCTGCTTTGGGGAGGCCAAAGCCTATCCATCTTCTGGGCCAAGCCATTCATCTGACAGGTGGGGATACTGAGGCCTGGGAAAGTGGGTCCCAGCACAAACACTAGAGGAATTCCTCTGGTGCAGTGGTTCTTAAGTGGGGATGAGTGGATAGGTGGGAATTTTGCTTCCAAGGGACATTTGGCAATATCAAGAGATATTTCTGGTTGTCACGACCGAGGGTATTGAGTACGTAGAGGCCAGGGATGCTGTTAAACACCCTATAACGCACAGGACAGCCTCCCACAGCAGAGAATGATCTGGCTTCCGATGTTGATAGTGCTGAGTTGAGAAGCTGGTCCTATGAGCCCAGGTCTGTGGGGTGATAAATGGCCTTCAGGCTTTAAGCAGCTGGAGTCAGAATCCACCAGGAATTAGCATTCAGTTTTAGAGGGCAGAAAGCTGAGACTGAGAGAGAGGAAATGATTTGTCCTCGGTCACACAGCCAATAGGTCCCAGTGTTGGAATTTGAAACCACGTCTGTAGGTTGCTGGTCTGACTTTAAATGCAGCCTTCTTGTCTTTCTACTCTGCCAGTTTGTACAAGAAATCCATCCCTGACCCCACGGCTATTGAGTCTTCATCTGTTTGTCCACCTCCCCCAATGTGGGTGCATCAAGACACCTGGTGCCTAGCACAAGGCCTGGCATTAAGGAGACACTAAAATATTTGTTGAACTAATGAAAGTATTTGTAAGATGTTCGTAATAACTATGAAGATCGGATAACAGCAACAGCCTTTGTTGATCATTTATTTCTTAACTACCAAGGACTGTCCTGTTCTAAACAGATTACATGCACTAACTCATTTTTTCCCCACCGTTCTAATGTAGTAGGTGCTATTATTATGCACCTTATGGATGAGAAAATGGAAGCACAGAGAGGAGAAATAACCTTCTCCTAGGTGACCGAACCAATGAGGGAGGAGCCAGGATCTGAACCTGAGCTGTCATAGGCTTTCGGAGCCTTTGCCACGGACTTGCAGTGATCCTTTCCTTCCCCGTCTTCCCATTTGCCTACCTTACAGCTCAGGGACTGGGCCATGACTCAGGTCTGTTGTGCACGACATCCCTCTGGCCACTGTGACTGCATCAGGGATGGGCACGTAACCAAAGGTGAACCCATCAGGAAAAGTCTTCCCTGGGACTTTTGCTGGAACTCCTAGAAAATATAGTTTCTGTTCTCTGGAGATCCTTGGATATAAGGACAACGTTCAAGGCCGTCTTCCCCAGGCACATGGAGGAAGGTGTCCTCAGTAAAAGAGGATGGGGCCGAGACACAAAGGGAAGGAAGGGAAGGAGAGTGCAAGAGAGTGCAGGTGATGTGACTGCTTGAGCTCCTGGATCCAGCCACACCTGAAATATCCACCCTGGCATTTTCAAGCCCCTGGATCCAGCCATGCCTGGAGGATCAACTCTGGTATTTTTAAGCACCTGAACCAGTAGCTATTGCATCTATTAATATATATATATATATATATATATATATATATATATACATTTGGCTTAAGACAGTTTGGATTGAGTTTCTCTCACCTGAAACTCAAAGGTGTCTGACTAATACAAATTGGTCTCAACTTGCCAAAAGGCTTATTAGTTCATTTCAGAGTAGATGACTTCGCAGCATGCTAAGTGGTAAGACAAGGCACTTCCAAATCTAGACATGCCTATCTGTAAAAAAGTCTGGAGGAGAATGATAACAGCGATCATCTATTAGTTCTAGGTGAGGGGCAGCCCTTTAAATATTTTACATAGATTACTCATTAATCCTCACAAGAACACACTATCTTTTGGTAGTATTGTCATCACCATTATCCCATTTTAGAGACGGGCAGACTAAGATATACAGAGAAAGTAGGAAACATGCTCAAGATCACAGAGCTAGTAAGTGGCAGAGCAGGGCTTGATCTCAGGCAGTCTGGCTGCGGACTCCCCTCCCCTCAATCAACTCCAACACAGCACTATGTCTTCTCCTCCCACAAAGACCTGCACAGGAGTGGTGGTCCTAAACCTAGGTTCCCACCTGCAAATTCAAGGTGTGTCCTCCTGAGCATCTGCTTCTTGCCCTGTTGCCAAAGGCATGTTTAATCACCTGCCTGGAGCTCCCTTCCCTGCGTGCATTATAATGAGCCCACGGCAGCTACTATCACTAACGTCATTCTGGCTGCTGCTGCATTTGTGCATGTAATAAACGCAGCTACCACAAGATCGGAAATTGGACAGGTGACAACAGAGGCGGTGATTGTGCAGATCAGATTGGGAACAGGGAACTGATCACACTGACAACCGCACGAAGCCATCTCCTCGTCTACTGTTTCTTGCCTTTGCAGCCAGCCTCCGAGGCGCCCTAATGAGGTAAGATCCTAACATCTGTCAGGCTCGCAGTCCCACTCTGCTTGCCTGGGCTTTCTTCTTCCTCCTCTTCTCGCCCAAGCAACTGCTTTCCATCTCCCGGTTCAGAGGAGGAGCAGCTCTCTCTCACTACCCTGTCGCCACACAGAGCGCGAGCAGGGGGTGTCAAGTGCGAAAGTTTGTGAGGCAACACATTTTCCTGAGCATCTCTGCTTATGTGGCAGTCACATCTGGGCTGAAATCTCCCTTCCAGGAAAGCAGGAAATTCCCGAGGTCACAATCCAGATAGACCTCAACCGGCAGTGGTGTGCCGGCAAATGTTTGCCAGCCAACTCTGGAGGGTGGGAAAGTAGCCCTGATGTGTAATCGTTGCCAATTTCCGTGGTGTAAATACTGTCATCATCATCAATTTCAAGCTGCCAATGTGAGGCTCATAACATTCCTGAAAACTTAACCATTGGCTCTCAGGAGCCTAGAGGAGCTGACTCCAGCACACCCTGGGTAGGGAGCCCGGTCTGTGCCTCAGACCTCCTAAAAATCCACTGATTTTCACTGTTAGGAGAGGGGAGGAGGGGGTTTATTGAAAATAGGCCTTTTTTTTTTTTTTTTTAAATTAAGGATAATGCAAGACAGGCAAGACAAGAGTTCCAGCTTCCATGGTCACCCAATAAATGATAATGACCACCAAACAAACCCATAAAAAAGATAAATAACACTTTACATAAATGGTCTTAAAAATTTGTAAGTATATCTGAGACCTTTCGTCACTTGGCTTTAACATGGAGCAGAATCACCAGACACCCGCTTACAGAGGTCGGTAGCTCTGCAAAGCTGCTCTCCCCAAATGGAAGGGAGATTTTTCAAAGCAGCAGTTTGGCAAATGGAGAAATGGAGATACAAAACCAAATAAATCCAGAATCCCAGATCCAGCTTCTTTCTCTCATTTTCTTCCTTCTCATTACCTTCTCAACCTTCAAGAGAGGAGACATCCAACCAAGTGCATTGTGGGTAATCAAAAGAAGAAGAATAAAATCAGATGATGTCATGATTCTAATCTTAGAGCAGGCCTGGGTCACACCAGCACCTATGGGCTAGATTCAAAAAGTCGGGAGAATGGACAAGGAGATTGGTCTCGACAGCTTTTGGTTCCGGCACACAGAGTGTCAGACAACATTTGCTTAATTGCTGTCATAGGTGGACAGATGCTACAATTGGCTGCAGTAAAGTTAGCCTTCCATCCTTCCATCCATCCATCCATCCATCCATCCAATGATGCATGCTACCATACCTCTGAAACATTTCAAGGTCACCAATGACATTGTTAAGTCCAGCGGTCAGTTTCTAGCCCTATCTTATTTAATCTCTCAGCAGCACCTAACAGTTGATCACTCTCTTCTGGACACATGTCACTTCTCTACTGCTTTCTTCCCACTTCACCAGCTGCCCTTTTTCAGTGGCCTTTGTTGGATCCTGCTCTTCCGTCTGACCTCCAAGTGCTGGAGGGCCCCAGAGCTCAATCTCTAGGCCTATATTCTATCAGCACTCATATGCCTGGTATCACAGCTTTAAACACCATCTCTGGCTGATGATTCTCAAATTTATATGACCAGCCCTGACCTTCCCTTGAGTCCAAACTCTCGGATGATTAATAGACACCTCAAACTTAACATGCTCCAAACTGAACTCCCGCTTCCCTCCCAGCCCACCCCCTCCACTCCATCCTGTCCCCATCTTCTCTGTCTCAACAAATGACAGTGCTTTCCTTCTAGCTCCTCAGGCTTATGTCCCTGGGGTCATGATTGACTTCTCCTTCTGCTCCCACCCCACATCCAACCCACCAGTAGGTTCTGCTGGCTCTACCTTTAAACTAGATCCTGAATCCCACCACGTTGCTCTGCTTGTCACTGCTCCTGGTGACAGCCACCCGGTCCTAGCCACCGTCATCTCCTGCCTGGATTATTGCAGTAGCTTCCTTACTCATCTCCTCCTTTCCTCCTGGGAGTCTGTTTCCAACACAATATACACATGTGTCAGGTCCCACCCCTTCTCTTCTCGAAACCTGCCATTAGCTTCCCGCTAAGAGGAAACCAAAGCCTTCCAAAACCCTGCAAGGCCCTGGCCTCATCTCCTCTCATGTTCCTCCTGCCCACATTGGTCCAGCCATGCTAGTCTTTTTCTATTCTTGCTGCTCTTCCCTCGGGTCTCTGTATGGCTCACTTCCTCACTTCCCTCAAAGCTTCCTCAAACGTCACTTTACTAAAAAGTCCTTCCCCAATCACCCCATGTGAAATAGCAGCCTCCATGACTCTGCATCCGTCTTCTCCACTTTATTTTTCTTCATAGCACTCACTGCTACTTGATATTGTTTTGGCTGCCTGTTTTCTTGTTTAACATCTGACTCCCCTCTTTAGAATACCATCTTCATGAAGGTGGGAACTTTGTCTTATTTATTATTCTATTCTTAACTACTGGAATAATACCTAGTACACAGTAGGTGACAGAAGGAATGAATGGACGAGGCCACCCAACCGTTCATCTACCTGTCCATCCATCCATCATCCAACCATCCAGTCATCTGTGGGTCCGTCCATCCATCCATCCATCCATCCATTTATCTATATGTCCATCTATCCAACCATCCACACATCCATCTATCCATCCACCCATCCATCTACATCCATCCATCCATCCACATCCATCCATCCATCCATCCATCCTTCTATCCATTCATCCATCCATGCATCTGTTCATCCATCCATCCATCTGTCCCTCTGTCTATCCATGCATCTATCCAACTGTCCATCTATGCAATGATTTCTTATTGGGAGTCTGTATAGGACCATGGGAGGTCCATTGCATTAACCCTTCAGGTGTGAAGGGAGATGTCCAGAAATAAGCCCATTTGGGGGTCTTAGGCCTCCCTTAGATCAGCAGTTACGATAATTATGAACATGAGCCATACTTTCCCACACAGTACCTGGCCTCACCAATGGAGCTTTCAGTTAAGGCACACAATGAATATTCCCTTATTACACTTCACAGCTTACAAAGCAACTTCACATTCACGATCCTAATGAATGCTCCATAACTGCACTGTACAATATGGTTGCCACTAGCCACATGGGGCTGTTTAAATTTAAATTCATTAAAGTCAAATAAAATTAAAAATTCAGTTCCTTAGTCCCACTAGCCATATTTTAAGTGCTCAGTAGCCACATGTGGTTAGTGGCTACCATATTGGACAGAAAGTTCTATTGGATAGTGCTGCTTCATAACCACCCCATGAAGTAGTTTATTATATTTCATTTTGTAGACAGGGCAACAAACACGGAGAAGTACCCTAATTAGCAAGAGGCAGAGGTTAGCCTTGAGGTCGGCACTTCTGACTCCAAGTCCGTTATTTCTTCCAAAGCAGGGCAATTTAAGGGCCTGGTCCCTGAAGCCCTGCACCTTAATTCAGCTTCTGACACAGGAGTTCAGGAATTTAGGTGATAATCTGCCAGTGAAAGCCTCTTGCCAAGTTGTCTGTGCAGTACTCATGCCCCCCTCTTCTGGTAACAGCACCCCCATTTCCCCTAGCCACCTCTCTCTCCCCTACTCTCAGTCCATGAGCCTCGGGTGGCCCCACTCTGACTCCAGGGCCGAGCATGTGAGCCTGTAACTCCGGTCTGGTCAACCGGAGTCCCGCATCTCCAGGCCTTGGTGAATGGATGAAGTCGAAGAATCAATAATACTGCACAGCAACAGGACATGCAGGACACACACACACACACACACACACACACACACACACTGTTGCCCATGTCGATGCTCAGGTTCACTGCGGGTGACATTTCGAGTTCAGACTGTGGGGACAGGAGGGAAGATGCCCAGAAAGCCTCTCCCTTACCCCCCTGTTGCAGATGCGCTGATAATAACGGCGTGGCACATCCTATTGAGACAATAATTTGTGCTTGATTTCACTGCCGCACAGCAGCAGACCAGAGCTATCTGTACACTTCTCCCAGTCTTCCCGCCCTGTTCCAGGAGGAAACCAGTCCTCCAGCCCCTTGCCTCAGGTGGCTTGTGTGCAGAGGAGAAGCAGAGCTTTACCTGAGAGGACCTTTGTTACTCAAACAGGAGTCTCATGGAGGGAATTGGGGAAAGGAGGGGAAGAGGTGGTGGAACATTCCAGAAGAGAGCTGACTGGGCAATTGCACGAGGCAGGGAAGGAGAAATCTGCAGGACTGCTGACCGGGGGGGCCTGTGCCCTGGCTCTTCCCGCATTTCGAGGCAGCGCAGGACTGAACAGGCACATGGAAGTGGCCATGTGAGGTACCATGTGGCTGCAGTGGGTCTGGACGCTGGACAGTGGGGCTCCTGACTTCAGCAAGGACACCCCCAGGCTCAGGTGAGAGTGCCGTCCACCTCCAGGGATCAGGTGGGCTGGACAAAGGGCAGGTCAGCTGAGACCACAGTGGATGGGAGACTCCAGGCCTCTTTCCCGTTGTCCAGATATCAGATAAGCCTCCTGGGTGATGGTGCGACCCCAGGCAGGTGTGGAGGGGCCCAGCCACAGGAGGAGTCTTAATTTCTTACCACTCTGGTGGGGTTGGGCCAGGTGAGATTTCTTGCGCACTGGGTGGTAAGATTCACATACGTAACAATGCAAACATCATGGCCACAGTGACAACCATTACCGTACAACCTTCACAGCAAACACCCTTGATTGAGAGCTGACTATGGGCCCATCATTGTGCCAGACGTGAAGCTCTCTATAGACTCTATCTCATTAAGCATCATAGCAACTCAGGAGGGAGTCACTGCCATTAGCCCCATTTAACAGAGGAGGAAACTGAGGACCAGAGAAGTTAAGCATCAGATCAAAGTCACACAGCAAGTAAGGAGCAGTACTGGGACTCAATCTTCAGTCTGTCTTAACTCCAAAGCCTGTGGTCTTTTGCTTTTGAGTAGAAAGGCCTACATTTTGCCAGGGTTGAGCCCTTGGACCCCACTCACAACAAATCTGCCCAGCAATCCCCTCAGGGTCAGAGTCACGGCTAGGCCCAGTGCTGGAGAGACACTGGAATTTTCCACAGAGATGAGATCCTGAGTCTTCCCATCACTGGGGGAAAAAGTCTGGACTTTGTAACTTCCATGTGATTTTTCTTATGTCTCTCTCACTCTTCCTTGGATACTCTGGGATTAATGGCAAAGTAACCCGGGGGTGGGTGTCAGGCGGCTGCAGGGAGGAAGGGGCCGAGGGCAGGAGATGCACAAACCAGCAGCTGCCACGCGGAACGAGGCTCTTAATGACGCAGGATTTTTCCAGCAGGTCTGTACGCTAATTAAACCCGCGCCTCACAGTCACTGCAACGCGAAGGGAGCCTCACCTGAAAGCCTGTAATTTGCCAACACCAAGGAGAACAGAAGCAAGTACTCAAACATTACCCACAACCACCGCTTTGGAATATTGATTAGCAAGAGACGAGACACACGCCAGCTTTCAACCCGTCGAACCCAATCAGAATCGATATTTCTCTCCTTGGAATGCAGAGGAGAAAACCCTTTCAACACCGATCTGGAAGTGTCAAGGGGCTGTGACGTCCGCCAGCCCCGCTGTCCTGTTCTGCTTCACTGAAAGCGCTATCATAGGTGAAGACATAAAAATTACAGAACTCGTCAAAAGATATTATAAAGCCTCAGCCACACATCCTAATGACTCACGCAATGACGGGTCTCCGGCATGCAGCCTGCAATTAGAGCCGCGCTGTGCTGAGTGTACACACGCGGCCCTGCGCCGAGGTTCCATAAAGAGTCCAGAGGCTGCCCCCCAAATTGTGCTCACACGGGGAAGGCGACAAAAGGTCGCGAGCTCCCCCCGAGAGGTGAGAAGAAAACCTCAGAGCCTGGAAGAGCTTGGGGCCGTACAAAAGGGAAGTGGAGATTTAAAGACACAAATTGGAGGAGCCGAGACAGCAGGAATCGGGCCGTTACGGGAGGCGATCGTGGAAGCGGGGGGCACCGAGAGAACGAGGCTTTGATCCCAGGCGGCGGCCGGGGCCGGATGCAGCTGCCGCGCTGTGGCAACACTGGCGTTCCCACTACGAACACGTCCCAAGATGCTACCGGGGACTGGGGAAGGGGACTCTGGCTTCCTGTCCAGCATTTCACTGGTAACAACAGTACCCCTGGGGCCCTCAAGACGGGGAGGGGACAAGGGCAAAAAACCCAAGCAGACCAGATGGCCCCCAATTCTGTTCTCATATCTTGACCCCATTTCTGGAGGGACAGGCAGAGACGAGGACAGCAGCAGAGGAGCCCACTGGATCCCCCAACTCAAAGTCTGCCCAGACGTTCTGGGTCTACATGACTCCAGTCCTCCCAAGGGTGACGGTTAGGCATTCACTTCAGCAAGCGCCCACTGGCAAGCAGTTAAGATTTCAGCCTCTGGAGTTAATCCTGGGTTGAAATCCTAGCTCTGCTACGTGTGGCCTTGGAGATGAGTTGCTTCCACTCCCTGAGCCTCGGTCTCCCACTGGGTAAAATGACTCCCATCCTAGGGAAGTGTTAGGAAGCTCACAGCCTGGCACCCCATAAGGGCCCAATCGGTGCAGCAATTAGTGGTAAAGACGACCGTTGGGGCTGAGAACAGTTCCCGGCATCACAACTGTGGTTGCTCAAATCCATTCAAATAAACGTTGATGGTATATACAAAAACAAAAACAGAAGATGGCTCCCCTCCAGTGGCCCGGGACGTAGCCCTGGGTGTCCTCGTGTGACATCACCCTGGCTTGCTCCTGTCCTCCCAGCGGTGGAACCGTGTCTCCATCTCCCCTCCACCTGTCCCAGCACAGTTCAGAGCCTCATAAACGTCACTGGCCCAGCACAGGACAGCTGAGGGCACAGAGCCAGGAGCAAACCCTGGATGAGGGGCCGGGACAACTGATCCGCCTGCTGCCCACCTGACGCCTCCGTGCCCTAGGGGATGGGGGTCTTCAAAGACCCCAAGCGAAGCTGGCACAGAAGTCACAGTCCCAGTGAAGGCACTGGGTGGGGTGACTGCCGCTGTCATGAATAACACAAACAACAGCTCCTGACACTGGTAGAGGGACAGCCACGTGCTGTGTCTTTTCATCCTCTCAGTGTCCTTGTGGGACGGAAGCTGGTAGTTTTCCTACTTCACAGAGCAGGAAACAGGCACGGAGAAGTCAAACCGCCCGCCCTGCCTGGAGCCCCAGAGGAGGACACCCCCATCCCCCGACCCAGTGCTAACTTCACCGTCAGCACCAAGACTGGAGTGAGGTCCCCGGGGAATCAAAGGGTCTTGGGCTTTCTATTTTGGTCGCCTGGTCTAAGTCTCGTGCAGCTTTTGTCCCCTGTTTCCCTCTCAGCCCATTCGCAGCCTTGGTGCAGAGTTAATCTCCCTGCTCTTGCAGGTCTCACAGAACAACAGGGGAAGCAAAGGATTCCCAGACAGGTTTCCACGCCCCACTGGTTGAGCCCCTGAACCCGGCTGGCTCCCCTGCACGTGGAGGGCCCTGGCTGGACCTCGGCCAAGTCTTGTAGCCGAGGAGGCCTGGAAAAAATGAGCCTGCGTTTGGGAGTCAAGAGAAGGGCGTTGCAAGGTCAGGAGTCCACCGTGGTGGGAGGAGAGTGGCCAGTCTCACTCAGCTTCCTGCTTCCCTTCTAACTTTCCCAATCCGAGTTTGTGCCACGCAGTGTCCACAGACCAGGATCGCCCCGCAGCCCAGGCCAGCAAGAATTCCAGGCCTAGCACCTCAGCTTAGGCCTCTGGATGCTCATGGAGCCAGGCCTAAGGTCTCGGAAAGGCTGGAAGGACCTTCGGACGCCTCTGGGTTTAGCAATTTTAAGATCAAGGTATTTTATTGTCCTTTAACAAATTCTTGTATGCCACCTGTGTGCCAGCCTCCAGGGATAGAGGGACAATTAGATGGGCATAGACCTCGACGAGGAGCTTATGGGACTGAGCAGGGGCTCTAGCCAAATCCTGGGGAAATCAGGATGTTGCTTTCTGTCCAGGTCACCTGCTTTCAATAAGGTAGTCATTCCATAATGGTCTATGTGCTGGACAGGTGACATGGGGATGGGACAGGCGAAGACCCGATGGGGCAGGGGAAACTGGAAGGGAGTCCTAGGCAGAGGGAACAGCACATGCAAGGGCAGGGAGATGGGAGAGAGCCGGCAAGTTTGAGAAACGGAAATACATTTCCTAGGGCTGTCATAACAAAGTACCGCAAAGTAGGTGGCTTAGAGCCACAGAACCTTATCCTTTTGCAGCTCTGGAGGCTCGAAGTCTGAAATCAAGGTGTGGGCAGGGCCATGCTCCCTCTGAAGGGCCTAAAGGAGAACCCTTCCTGGCCTCTTTCAGCTTCTAGTAGTTGGCAGCAATCCTTGGCATTCCTCGGCTGGTGGCTGCATCACTCCAGTCTATGGCTCTGTGTGTCTTCACGTGGTCTTCTTATAAGGACATCAGACCTCTGATAACGACCCACCCTAATCCTGTCATCTCAACTTGACTAGTTACATCTGCCAACATCCTACTTCCAAATAAGGTCATGTTCTGTGGTTCCGGATGGACATGAATTTGTGGCAGACACGGTTGAACCCAGGACAGGCAGGATGGCTCCAGAGCAAGGGGGAAGGCCACCGCAGCAGCAGATGGCAGAGATGGGGGAGGAGGGATACTAGGAGAAGCCAGGGCGCAAAGATCTTCTTTTAAAATATACCAAAGCAGGAAGATCTATCATGCCTGCTAAGCAGATGTGTTGTAGATTCTATTAAAAGCACAAATGAACTTTAGAAGACAGGTCCTAATAAGCAATTCTAATTATCATCTTCATTAGCTACTCCAGTCCCAGGGCGATCTATTTTCATACCGGGAAGCGCCACATCCACATTTCTCTGGAAATGTCTGTCCCTCTTGGTACCTCCAGACGTGGTGTTTGGTGTTGAGAAAGACGTCGCTGACCTTGGGCAGGAGCAGAGGTAGAAGGTTCCCATTCGGCCCTTGCCTGAATCTTGCATTTGCTGTCGACTAGCTAGCTTCCTGTTGCATATGTCAATCCATTTTGGAGGGGAAACGATCTCATTGAAGAAACAGCACCAGGGGTTTGCTATTCAGTCCGCCAAGCAATACGTGTGCCTAGCATGGTGTCGGGTAACATTAACAGCAGTTTACAGGGAACATTCACATGGTGGGGCTTGGTTTGAGTATTTTCCATGCAGTAACTCACTTGCATCTCACCGCATCACAACTACCTTTCGGGTTGGCCTTATTATTATCCCATTTCACACATGGGAAGACTGAGGTCCAGAGAAGTGACAGCCAGAGAGTAGTGTGGCTGATCCACTGCCCTCAGCAATCTGAATTCAGAGCCCATCCTTTGGATGCAACACTGTGCAGCCTGCCAGATGTCGCCAGATGCTGTGAGGGGTTAATACAAAACCAAGTTCACCTGCTGCCTGAATTCCGCCATCGTTTCTGTCTCAAGGGGCTGTAACACCCCCCCACACACACACTTTATACCCCCTTGGTAAGTCCCATTTGGGAACCACTGTCCAAACAGTCCCTTGACATTGTATTTTCAGCTTTTCTCACTTCTCAGTAGTAACCACTCCTGAAGTTTAACATCTGCCCTGTAAAGGAAGAGTTCAGCTGTCCTGACACTTCCTTAAAGCCCGGGGCTTGTTGAGGGGGTGGGATCCCCCCTCGCCGAGCTCCCTGGGATGGGAAGATTCAGCCCTCACTGAGTCTAGCTGATTTTTCTTGTCTTGACCTATGCCTGGCTCATAACAGCCTCTCAGTAATGGCCTCCAGGCTGGATGAAGGAATGAAATCATGAGTGAAGGAATGAATGAATGAACCTGGCTACCTCTCCACTTCCCCCTTCATGATCTAGCTCTGTGGGACTATTTCCTGCTCCCAGACACCCTGCAGGCACTCGGAATCTCTGGACCTTTTCCTGTTCAGTCTCGTCTGCCTGAAATGCCTGTGCCCCTGCTCCTACTCACAAACTCCTATTCATCCTTCAAGGACCAGTTCAAATTACCCCCCCCATTCTCCTTAAATTTCCTCTGAAATGAACTTCTCAGCTGTGTTAATTATTCCTTCTCCTGT
This sequence comes from Propithecus coquereli, assembly GCF_000956105.1. NCBI lineage: Eukaryota > Metazoa > Chordata > Mammalia > Primates > Indriidae > Propithecus > Propithecus coquereli. The sequence goes on from NW_012153840.1 coordinate 2,584,358, forward strand.
GTTCTCAAGGCACTCTGCACGTACACAGCAAATGCCATCATTGAATTTGGGTGGCAGAATGGTTATTGACACGTCTGTCTCTCTCTTGGACAAGTGCAACACCCAAGGTTAGGAATTGAATCTGATTCATCTCTGATCCCCCAAACTGAGTGTTTCAATAGTCTTTGAAAACTAAACAGAAAATATGAGCTTTGCTTCCTGGCTGAGTAGATGGTAGGTAAGGTCTGCTGGGCCCGGCTCTACACCTCTGCTCAAAGCTGTCTTTGAGACACAGAGACGCTTGTTTTCTGGAACATTCTAGGTGAGGACAGAGGTGTCTTCATTCACATCTCATCCCCCAACACAATATCCCCCTGGGGAACAGGATGTCTGCTGCCCAGGTGGGGTCTACTTGCCAAGCTGAAGGACACATGTCTCTCTTTTTGGATCACTCAGTGGTGCCTGAGACACCCCTCTATCCATTCGTGGGGCGATGCCCGTGGCTGGGCATTGGATCCCCGACATGGGCAGACACGGGGGAACAACACGGCACTCCAGGTGTTTCCTAACGCAGTTCCAGGACAGACCTGATCCTCAAAGCAAGCACTCACCTCCTACAGTGCAAAGAGAGAGAGGGGCACAAAGACCCAGTCACGAAAACGTCTCATCGTGGCGTGAATGGAAGCGCAGGACCGACAGAAGCCTAAGACCAAACCTCAGCTCTGTCTTTTCTCAGCTTTGCAGACAACTTCTCTTCCCTCATCTGTAAAATGCGTACGACACAGTACTCGTCTCAGTGCTGTCACGAGCATTAAATGAGACACTATATGCAAGGGCGATAATGAAAATCACTAACAATCAATAAGGTCCACGCACTGTGCCAGTGATAAATACCTGGTTAAGTTGGCCCTGTGTCCTGGTTTGCAAAGCTGAGTATATCCGGAATATATATAGAGAGCTTAGACAGTGTCGGTGTATGACGAGCACATGACAAATGACAGATCCTGTGATCGTCACTGCCGTGCCCTTACTGACCCAAAGCTCCCAGGTCACCATTTGTCCGACTGGCTGCTCACATCCTAGGCACACTCTGGGATGCTGGTTTTAAAGACTGGTTTACATCATCTTCACTCCCTACTGATTTTCGCTGCTGTCAGTGGGGAGCCTCCCCCGATGTGACTAATCTCTCTCTGTCCCCAGGCTGGGGGTTGAAAGGCACCACTGGCAAAAATCAATCCAAAGCAATTAAATCCCTACCAGGTCTGATTGGAACAGGAGCTCAATTGATTGCATGTGCATTGGGATGAGAAACCCTTGCCGGCCTCAGCTCCGGAGCACCCCGAGACTGCACCCCAAGATACCTCTTCTCAGACTCGACACTCCAACACATGACACCCCTAAATTCCTCCTTGCAGAAAGCCTTCTGCAGATAGACAACTGAAAGGCTAGTTACTCACTTCCTCTTCTGGGTCCCCCAGCACTTGATTCATACATTCATTACAGCAATTGTCAAGTTCTGTTTTAATTATGATTTCAGATCTGGGCGAATCTCACTCTATTGTTAGATCCTTGAGAGGAGGGACGGACTCTTATTTATATTCATACCTTCTTCCTTCACGTGTCCAGCACACACTGTAGGCACCAGTGTCACTCAAGATTTTCAATTACCAATGAGCAACAGCACAACCCAAACTGGTTTAAATAACATCATTGGCTCACATAACTAGGAAGTCCAGGGGCAGTTCTACATTCAGATAGAGCTTGGCCAAGGATCTCAAATGATACCACCAGCCCTCCATTTCTCCCTCTCAACGTTACTTGGCACCCCTTGCTCTGTGTTGGTTCCCTGCTCAGATGGACTCTCTCCTCTTAGTGGCAAAGTGGCTGCCAGCAGCTCCAGCCTCACATTCTCCCTTGTTCAAGGTCAAGGGGTAAGCATGCATCTCTTGCCCAAGGGTCACAGGAACTCATTGTGTGTCTAGCTCTGCCTGGGTCAAGTGCTCACCTTGAACAATCAGTGTGGCCTGCGGACTATAATGCTTGGAACTGAAGCCCAAGCCCAGCCCTGGAGCAAAGCTGGCCTGGACTAAACAGAGTGGGGAGAGGTGTTTCCCTGGAAGGAAGTCGGAGTGATGGATGGTGAGTGGACAGAACACAGCAAAGGTCTACTTAAGCGCTCAGTGAACAAAGTAACACACGTTAGGGTGGGAAACAGGATCCTGCAGGAGCATCCCTTACGTCTCCATGACATCATCCCATTGTTGCTCCTGCCTCTGCTCTTTCTATTATCCGAGGAGCACCATTCTGCCTTCGGTTTCTCTTTCCCTTCCTTCTCACAGGGAGGGCTTTGCAAGTCACATGCACTAAGAACAGGAGAGCTGAGCGAAGGCGAAACAACCCTCTTGGCAACTTGAATCTGATAAGAATAATTGTTTTCATGACCAACCCACTGCAACACGCAGACAGATGCTTCATTAACTAGATCCAGCTCCTTCCAATAACTTATTTTAGGTCTGCTGAGAAAAGATTTTATATTTTCAGTTGATGAACTTTGTTTTGCCTAGATCTATACTGAAAACACAATTAAACTCAACTCAGCACATGTGTGTGTTGAGTACAAAACATACGTACGTATACGTGTGCAGGGTGTATGTGTGTGTCTAGACTGCTTGTTAAACACCTATTTTCTTTCAAATGTCCATGAAATATTTACAAAATTTGACTATCTACTGGACCACAGAGAAAATCTCAATACATTCCAGAAGAAAGTCCATAGGCCTCCCTCTCTGACCACAATGCCAGAAAGAGGAAGTGTTCCGAAAAGGCATATCCTGGTCCCTTGGCATAGGACCTTTTCATGGTCTCTCAGCCCAGGGAGCAGAGGTCCTGCTCTTGTTTGAGGTGGCGGCTGAGAACGCCACGATGTTTTCCTTCACCCAGCTTGGCGCAGGATCCTGTGGGGAGAAATACTGAGGTGGGGCTTCAGGATGGCGCCACTGCCAAATCCTAATCCCTTCTCTTGCTGACACTTGAGGGTTGACATGAGAGAGCTAAGGTGAGATAGTGGTAACAGAAGAGAAACAGTTGGAGTGTTTTAGCCACTCAGAGAGCCTGGAAGGACAAACAATCCTGTCCTCCGTATTAGCACAAGCGACTGCTGATCATGGTGGTGACAGAGAAAAGACAGTGACAGACAAGGGCTTTTGATATCGGGCTCACCTGATGGCCTTAAAATACCAGCAGGACGTTCTCATCAGATTCAGAGGAGGTGAGTGACGATCAGATTGGAGATCAGATCAGGGTTAAATTAAGCAGCGAATGAAAGAAGTTAAAGATTAGGAAGATCTATACCTCACCTCCACTTCTCAGAAAGGATTTGAGCTGGATTTTCAAAAATGCATGTAGATAGTGGTGAAGAGCCCGGAATTTAGGATCAAAAAGGATTAGATTTAAATTCCAGCTCTGCCACCTCCTTCTGCGTGCCCGTGGGCAAGTCATCTGCCTCTGATTCCCTACCTGTAAAATGGGGGTCGTAACAGTTCCTAACGTCTTAGGCTGCTGGAGGACAGTGTGAGCCAAAGCATGGAACGTGCTTGGTTTAGAACCTGCACTAAGAAGTTACTAGAGCTGGCCTGGAAATTTGCTTCCGGATATCCTAGCGACCACAGCCAAAAATAAGCTGAAAATAAAGCAATGACTTAGAATTACAGTTCTTATTACATGGAAGACTCGAGAAATGTTATCTCAGGGATCTTCATAGGATGCCCACGATGAGAGACAGAGGTCAACGTCTTCAGAGATGTGTCTCCGGTAAATTCACCGGGCAGTTCGAGGGGCTGCTCTGTTAGGGCCTGTCAGCACGAGCCAGGGGAGCAAGAATGCAAACGCAGGCATTTGGGTACGTTTCAACCTTCTCCAAATTTGTATCCTTTTTAAGTATGTTGTCTTCAGCTCTAGTTAACGTTGTCAATACTTAGTTGTTTTCAAGGAGATCTGTTTTTAAGGGAGAAGCAGAATCGAACTGGATACTTGTACGTGAATGTTCACAGTAGCATCATTTGCCATAGCCAGAAAGGGGAAACCATCCAAATGCCCATCAGCTAATGAAAGGGTAAACAGAACATGGTATATATCCATGCGATGCAATATTATTCAGTCATAAAAAAAAGGAACGAAGCACTGATACACGCTACAACAGGGGTAAACCCTGAAAACATTACGCTAAGTGAAAGACGCTAGTCACAAAAGACCAATATTGTGTGATTCCATTTATGTGAGATTCTGTGGAGAAGGAAAGTAGACTGTGGTTGCCTCCCACTCCCCGGGAAGTGCGTGGGGGATGGGAAGTGACTATCCACGGCTATGGAGTTTCCTTTGGGGGCGAGGAAAATGCCCTACAATTGATTGTGGTGACGGTCGCACAACTCTGTGAATATGCCAGAAACCACTGACTTGTGCACTTTAAATGGCTGACTTGTACGGTATGTGAACTGTATCTCGAGAAAGCTGTTACATAAAGAAAAAAAATAGTGGGCCGCCCTTGCAGGCAGCCAGGCTCAAGGGAGGGTGTGCAGGTGCCTTGACTCTGAATTGAAATAGCTGGGGTGGTTTTACCCAGACGATGAGCAAAATAGCCCAAGGGGAAATAAAGTGACCACACACTTCCTTGGGAGAAAGTCACTGAAATTCTAATGGGTTAGCAGACAACCTCAACACTGCAGAAAGAGTTGGCCCTCGGAGTTTCTAAGGAGCCCCTTCCAAATCACCGATAGCCCCAGTTTTTGGAGTCCCATAAGCCAGACTCCGGTGGTGGTAGCTCTGTCCGCAGATTGGGCAATGCCAGAAGCAGCTTCTCTGGCTGGTTTCCTTTTTGAAGATGTCTCATACGGACCCGCTATGGTCACCCATTCGACATTACCTAGCGGTCACACGCAGACCAGCGAGCTGCAGGTCAGACACGGCGCCAAGGGCTTGACATGCATGATTTCCTCTCATCCCCCTCACACCCTCTGAAGGGAGTATTGTTACTCCCATTTACAAAGGAGAAAAATGTGTTTCAGAGAAGCAATGTGACCTGTGTGAGGTCACATCGCTGGTAACTTGACTCCACGTCCAACAGGTTGTCGCACCTGTGTTCCCTACCCTCCCGCGTGGTTGGCTCCCTTCTCCCCTGACAGCTAACCCAAGCCTCTCCTGCTGCGTTTGAGCCCATTTTCTCCTGTTCTGCGTGCAAATAGGTGTCCCCTGCAGAAAAGCCTGTATGTGGCTGAAGATAGTTTCCAAAACATCTCTTAGCTTTCCTGGCTTAATTAAGCAACTGCGATTCACTCACCTCCCAAAGAGAAGCATGGAACGGTGGAAAGAGAGGAAAACCTCTGAGTTTCTCCTGAATCATAAAACCTCTGGCTGAGCCTGCAACAGCCCAGCAACAAATACATGCTCCTGTTTATCCTAGAAGAATGGGCACATGGCTATTGTCCTCATGAGAATAATGTAAGATTTAGGAAATGCATGAAAAGTACAAGTTCCTCGGAGACAGGGACCTATATAAGCAGAGAATATGTATTCTTCACATTTATTTAATAATGCACGTGGGGAAAGTTACTTCTGGCCACCTCTTGCCCTGGTTGCACCCCCTCCCCAATTTCAGCATCCATTACCTCCCCAGAGCCGCAGCCTCTCTGGCCACCTCAGTGGTGTTTATTAGAGTCTGATTTTACAGCGCAGGCCCTTGCCGTAACTATCATGTAACTTAAACCCAAGCCCCCAAGGATGTAAATCACATTATTACCTGCCTGCCATAACCCAACGTCGCGTTCCAATTACTAATGTGCTCCTTGTCAGTAACATACGTAGTAAATGTACCATCATTTTGGTGGCTTATTGAAAAATCAATCCCTCAACAGAACTGCTTTGACAGTAGCAGTGTAAGCAGCCTCTCCCTCTTTTTAAAGGGGAAAGAGGCATACTCTTCTCTTTCTCCCGGAAACTTCTGTTCCAATGACATAGGCACGCCGATGGCTTAGTGCAGCTGCAAGACCTCAGAGGTGTTTTCGAATTTTAACCCTGCCATTCACCACGTGCACGTGGGCAAGTTCTGTCTGGGCTTCAGGATCCCACGTGGGATCATCCCTTCCTCACTGGGTCACACAAAGTGCCCAGCATGTGGCAGCTACTCGGTGTGAGCTAGTTCCCTTCCCTGTGCAGAACAGCCACCAGCTCTGTCTTCCAGGCTGATGCCAAGGCCAGGGAAGACCACAAGACATTGCACCCAGGTCACGGGCACTGGCCTGGTTGAGCAGAATGCCACATGATCACGCCAGCAACCCGTCTCTGTGCAAGACTACGCTTGGTCACCTGTGCTCTGTCCACCTGAGTGGGAATGAACCGGGCGCTGCGACGCACAGACTTCTAAGGGTGGAGTCGTATGTGTGTTGGGGGCGGGTGTTGGGCAGAGTTGGGGGGCGGTGTTGGCAAAAATCACAAAAGGCAGCGATTTAACCTTCATGCGAGGTACAAATTCATTTAGAAACTCTCTTTATCAGCAGGGTAATTCCATCCAGAACAATATGCAACAGATAAAAATAACTTCAATGTCTCAGAGAGACAGATATGCAGGCAGCAGCTATGGAGGGGACACATTCTATTCTTAAAGTCATAATCAGTTTAGCGGGTTGGAAACAGGCTCTAACGGCCCTGGCAAATTCTCCAGCCAAGCTTTCTAGACTCTCATCATCGCAGGGATGGATTAAAAACAACAGTCGCCTCCTCCCACCCACCTCCGCGGCACTCCAGGCCGCTTGTGTTCCCAGAATAATTGCACTTGGGTGTCCTCCGCTGGCCTCTGTAGCCAGGTGACTTCCAGCCCACAAAACCATTCCGTGCTGCTATTTCTGAAAGCCAAGTTCCTGTGAACACTGGCTGGACCGTAACAAGCTCAGAAACGCCCAGGTGACTGGGAACTAACACCTCTGTCACCCTGAACTGGGCCTCGAATTTTATGAAAGAGATACTTCCACATTAGGAACTAGGAGAGGTGCTACGGTTCGGATGTGGCTTGTCCCCACCAAAACTCGTATGGAAATTTGATCTCCAGCGAGGCGGTGCTGGGAGGCCTGGTGGGAAGTGTTTGGGTCCGGAGGTGGATCCCTCGTGAATGGCTTGGTGGCGGTGCTCACAGGAGCCAGAGAGTTCTCACTCTGGTGAGACGGAGCAGACTAGTTCCTGTGAGAGAGGGCTGTGATACAGCGAGGACACCCCTCAGATTCGCCTCTTTGAACGTGTCTGCTTCCCCAGAAACCAGGGCCTTGCCCTTCAACTTCTCAGCCTGCAGAACCGTGAGCTAAATAAACCTCTCTTCTTTATAAACTACGCAGGCTCGGGTGTCCCAGCACACAGTGAACTAAGACAAGAGGTGGCGAAATATTGGAATGGAAACCCCCACATGCAAGAGTCTTCCCTAAAACATGAGGGACCCAGAGTCAGTCTTAGGCATTATGGTAGCTGGAAGGTCAAATCAACATACAGGCTAGATGAACATTTGTCGGGCAAGTCCCTTGTCTTCTCTGTGCCTCAGTTTCTGCCTCTGTAAGATGGGAAGGCTGACTCACAAAGGCCAGATCATCTCAATGGGGGCAACTCTAGGGCTCCTGAGGAACGGAGACCGCTGGCTGGGGTCCTCCGATAGCTGTCCAGGCAGGCCAGGCAGGGGGCGTCCACATGCAATTCTGCAAGAGACCAACTACGTTGTCCCTGCCTAAGACTTTGCAGCTTCTCTGGGATGCAAATCCAGGCCAGTCTGACCCAGAAGCACATTTCTGTCCCGGACATCAGGCTGCCCTCCCTCCTCCTCTGATCTTTGCTTTGTGGCCAAGGGTGGTACACAGGCCAGTGTCCCATCAACTGTGGCGTCCCGGCCCTAGTGGGAGCTGTTGAAGTGGGCAGAGACCTTCCGTACTAGCACCAATATGGGCAAAGTGGCCACAGCCAGGCCCCGAGGGCTTCCTCGAGCAGTCTGATTCGGTGTCACTGGTGAGGGTTGATGGGAGAGGAGCCAGGAGACACAGCTGGATCCCCGGGCTGTCCCCAAGTTGCAGTGGGTTGTTCACCAGGTTAGGGCACTGCAGCGCTCTGCTCATGCTGTTTCAGCTCTCCGGAATGTTCTAACCCCAATGAGAGGCAGGACTGTGTGGGAACAAGAGCCAGACTGGTGGGCTCAAATCCCACCCCCACCACCTGCATCAGCTCTGTGGCTTTGTGCAGACAAGCTGAGCCTCAGAAGTCCCATCTGAGGAACAGGGCTGAAGACCATTCCTATCTCATCCAGTGCGGTGGGGACACCGCTTAGAACGACTCTCAGCACCCGGGAGGTGCTGTCTGGTAGGTTCATGCTCGTTCTCCGGGTCCTCTTTGTCTTCTCCTGCTGGACACCCCTCGGCCACCGCGGCCCCTCTTCTGAGCCCCTCTGCCCCACGTATCCTCCCATCACAGAGATTGTCACGCTGTGTAGTGACCTCTCCACCCTCAGGGACTATGCACGAGGTCCTGCAGGAGAGTTTGTTAAATGAAAGAGGAATGTGCCTGGACAAGCCAGAGGAATTCGCCTCTCAGCTCCACCCATTAGATCTGTGCTTTCCGGGCAACTTATTTCTCCTTCCTGATTCTCAGTTTCCTCACCAGGAAAACAAATGCAAAGTCTCGCTCAGGGTTGCTCAGACTTCAAAGAGCAGAGCAACCACCTGAGGGTCTGGGTGAAATACAGACTCAGGTTCGGCAGGTCTGGGAGGGGCCTGAGAACCTGCATTGCTAGCAAGCTGCTGGCCAGGCGGGTGCTGCTGTCCAGGGGCCACACCCTGAGTAGCAGGAGGCTCGGCTCATTACGTAAAGATGTCGGAGTCTGGCACACAGGGACACGCAACGCAAGGTAGCTCTTATAATCTTATCACAAGGGCAGAAAAAGTAGCATTTCTGATCACAGAAGTTGCAGACTGTGCCCCAGAGCCCCCTGCCCCATTTCAAAGCCACTTCTCTGAGGCTTGCATTTGTCATCTCCTGCCAGTGGCATGAACTCTCGGCAAATGTACCCTGTGAGACCATCTGGCCCTTGGAAGGGTGCCCAGCACCGCCAGTCCCAAGGCAGACAGAGGCCAGGAACGCTGACCAAGCCTAGACGGGGAGAGAAGCAGGGAGGGGACGGGTGGGGCGTGCAGTGGGGAGGGGGCTGGGCCTTTGGATTGGGGAACATCATGGAGTTGCTGCCTCCTAAGAGGGACCCTGGCTCTGATTCCACTCCATTCGTGGGCCTGGCACCCTCTGGTCACCAGGCAGACTGCGGGACTCACCATTCAAGATAAGCTGGCTGCAGGCGTGGAAAGCCTGCTGTGTCCACACCCGCCAGGCCTCAGCCCAGCTCTCAGGGCTGGCTGCATCCCGCCTTTTACCCGGAGGCCCAGGAAAGCCAAACCCTCAAATGCACATGCCCGGAGCTCTCCAGATGCTGGGCCGCTTGGCCAGCCCCAAGGCAGAGGGAGATGGGAGTGGGGCGATAGGGGTGGGGGAGGGGGGAAGCAGAGCCAGGGAGACCCCCCCCAGATCCGGCCGCGTGGGGAGAGCTCACATTTCTGGAGTGCGCACATGTATCGGGCGCGGTTCTCCCGCGTCATACGCATCAACTCACCCAGGCGGGGTGGGGCTGCCGTCCCACTTTCCGACTGAGAAGATTGAAGCCCAGAGAGGATAAGTCAATGCCCAGGTCGGGGGAGGAGGGGGAAGAGCCAGGATTTGAGCTCCAGCAAGGTGACCCCAAAGGCCTCACTCCTAGCTCCGACCAGGGCTTAAGGCCCTCAGCAGGCCCCCTGACTGGACCCCCAAATGAGCCTCTGAGGAGGGGTGCCCCCGGCCCCCACACAGCGTCCCTCCTTCAGGACCCAGGGTTGGTCCCTGGGACAGGGTCTGCGGTGTTTGAGATTCTGCTCCAGGGGCTGTCCCAGTGGTGGGGCTGCTGAAGGCTGGTGGCAGGGGGTGAGCAGGTGCCACCACCCCCCACCACGGGAGGGAGCCCCTAGCTGTGGGACACGCACGACAGGCCTGGTGCATGCTGGCTTTGAGGATATTATCCCATCGGCTGGTGTCCCGGGCAGTGGTCCCCTGGGCGGGCCCAGGCCCAATGTGATAGGAGGTGACACTACAGGGACCCACCCAGAAGGCTGCTCCATCATGGTGCACTTAGGAGCAGAGCATCTCTCCAACGTGGCTGCAGAGACGTCAGGAGGGGAGAGAGGGGTCGGGGAGCAGAAGGGATAACATCCTCTTCCCTTTAACAAACTCTCCTGCAGGACCTTGTGCATAGTCCCTGAGGGTGGAGAGGTCACTACACAGCGAGACAATCTCTGTGATGGGAGGATACGTGGGGCAGAGGGGCTCAGAGGAGGGGCTGAGGTGGCCGAGGGGCGTCCAGTGGGAGAGGACAGAGAAGACCTGGAGAACAAGCATGAACCTGCCACCCACAGCGGAAGGGCTGACCTGACAAAGGCACAGTTAGTCCTCCCAGGGAATGTCCCTGAGGCCTGCTTTGATGCAGGGCCCTGGGGACACCAAGCGAAGAAAGACTGGGAGGCTGCCCGTCAGCTGCTGCGGGCAGGCCCTCAGTGCCACACCCCAAGCGGGGAAATGGTTTTCCTTCTGAGAGCCGGACTAGGAAACCAATGTACAACTGGCAGAGCCCAGGACTCGGGGAGGTACACGCTGCCCAGGAGAGTGATCTGGTGGTCAGGGTGGCAGAGCCACCTTCCCCAAGCAGGTGGCAGCCTCTCCCAGGTGAAAGAGAGCCATCCATTCAAACACTTTGTGCTTGATTGGTCCGCGCTACGCGTCATGCTGGGTGTTGGAGCCACAAAAAGGACACCGCCCTGTCCTCAAAGAGTTTGCTACGGCTAATGCAAACACATGTGTGTTTACCACAGCACTGCGGTGGAGGCTGGTTAGGGTCACAGGCAGCAGGAAGGCTGCTTGGGTTCAAATTCCTGCTCTACTTACTGGCTGAGTAATTGTGGGCAAGTTACTTAACCTCTCTAAGCCTGGGTTTTATGGGATGGTTTTAGTAAAACAGCACGTGCCTCCTTGGGCTGGTATGAGGATTTGACGAGATACGGTCTGTTTGTCATAAACAGGTCATGGGGGGATGGATTGGGGTCAGTAGAATGACAAGGTCATGTTGGTTCACGGGTGATCTTCCCAGCACATTCGTGCTTCGAAGCAATCAGGGGTGCACTTTTTCAAAATTTGAGGAAGCCTTAGCAGCATATGAAAATCTTAACAACAACAACAACAACAAGTAGAAAATCTACCCAAATGCCTTTTTCTTTTTTTTTTTTTTTTGAGACAGAGTCTCACTGTGTTGCCTGGGCTAGAGTGAGTGCCGTGGCGTCAGCCTAGCTCACAGCAACCTCACACTCCTGGGCTCAAGCGATCCTTCTGCCTCAGCCTCCCAGGTAGCTGGGACTACAGGCATGCGCCACCATGCCTGGCTAATTTCTCTATATATTTTTCGTTGTCCAATTAATTTCTTTCTATTTTTAGTAGAGACAGAATCACGCTCTTGCTCAGGCTGGTCTCGAACTCCTGACCTCGAGCAATCCACTCGCCTCGGCCTCCCAGAGTGCTGGGATTACAGGCGTGAGCCACCACGCCCGGCCCCAAGTGCCTTTGTCTCACAAGCAGTAGCTGATTTAGTAGCTTCAAGAACTGCCGCATGTCCCATTCTGTTAAGCTACGTGGGGGAGCTGAGAGATCAAAGAGCTTCCGAAGGCTCCTTCCGGGATGGAACGGAAACGATGGATGAATGGTGAAGGCGACAGGCTGGATCCAATTTTTAATTTTGATGACAATGGTCTGTCTCTATCAGAAACGAACGCCCTCTGGGATCAACATCTCTCAAGAGAAAGCAGGCGTCCTTAAATGTGTCCTTTCGGGCTGCTCAGAGATACCGACAGGGCGGCTGAGTACAAATTCAACTGCGCTCGTGATCTTTGTGAAGTTTTATTGTTTTTGAGTGTCCTCTGGTTACAAAACTCCCAAGGTTTTGGAATGTTCTCCCCCCAACCCTCTTCCCATAAACCCTGCTATTTTGGGTGCCTGATTTTATAGAGTGTGGGGTTTCTGGGAACACACATATGGCATTAGAGTAGAAATCCCTGTTAACGTGTGTAACGTGCTTAGCACAGAGCCCGGAACCTAGCGAGCGCGCAGAACGCCAGCTGCTGTTGCTGCTGGTACTGTGGGGGGAGTGAGGACTTGGATGCGTGACATGGTGGTCGCAACATGCTCACGTGAGGGTCAGGAGGGCTCAGCTCCGACTTCAGTGCAGCCCCCTGCGACTCCAGTTACCTCTTCTTGGAATCAGTCAGCACTTCACGACGCCCCCCATACACGAGGCACTGAGATCCTGGCAACTTGAGCGGAATGAGCCCTGGCCCTTGGGGGAGGCAGATATTAGCCCCCAAATCCCACCCCCGCCCCCGAGAGTGGCTGAACGAGGGGAGCTCGGCTGCCCTAGCCTCAGTTTCCTGGTCGGTGAAACGAGGGCAGCGACAAGATGACCCCGAGGCCCCAGCTTCTATTCCCAGTGACCGCGCTGCCCCGGCCCTGCTTCCTGAGGCTGCAGCATCAGGCCCCTCCCAGCCAGTCCCACTCGGTGCCCTCGGGCCTCTCCTTTCCTTTCGAGCCTCCCCCAGCTTTTGTCTCCAGGGCGCTCCCAGGACACGCTGCACAGATGTCTCCCGCCAGCTCCTCCCGGGTGCAGCCCGAGGAAGATGACGCGAATGCCCGCGTCCACACAGCCCTTGATCGAGTGCCAGCACGCGAGATGATGCATAGCGCTCGCGATGGATGGCGACATTTTAATCACTCACAGGGAGAGCGGGCAGCTGCCTAATGGAACTGTCGGTCTCACTGACAGTCGACATCTGTAGCTTCAGACTTTAAGAGTGGATGTTCGTGCTCCTCCCTTGGGGTACCTTCCTCTGGACTCCAAAACAAAGGCTCCTTGCACCCCAACACACACGTGCTACTGCTAGAGAGAGCCACTGCCTTGGGTAGCAAGTGCATTGTTCCCGACATTCCTGACTCCCTCTCCACCCGCCAGCTCACGTCCATCCCGTCCTCGAAGCATCTCTGCAGCAGGCATGGTGGTGGGCACACTTTCCCCATGCTACAGATGACGAAACCGAAGCTCAGAGAGCTGGAACCCAGGCTCAGAGCCAGTCAGAGGAGAATTAGAGCTGAGTCCCCTTGCGCCGGCAGCTTTTCCTTCCTGGGTCATCCCAAGTTCTGAACTGGGTGACATCATCTGGGAAGAAGAAGGCCAGAAAAAGGCGCAAAAAAGAGAGAAATGACAGAGCTCGGCAGGGAGAGGAAAGGCTTGGGCGGGGGTGAGAGCGAGGCACACGCTGCAGGTGGATGGCTGCCCCCTCGCTCATTCCTTGACTTTGTACACGTCTCCTCTCCTGGACGTGTGACATCCATTTATTCATCCAGCCAGTATTTGCTGAGCATCACTGTGTACCAGGCACAGTTCTAGGCACTGAACAGAGCAGATAATGCCACTGGCCTCACGGAGTGGGCGTTCTAGCCAGGGAGGCTGAGGGGCAAACGCACACGGAAACGGTGAGCTCCCCTGGCACCTCCCGCCCCAGTGCTACACAGCTGCAGACACGCCAAGTCCACGGCCAACCCAGGGCTTGGACTGGCGTCTGGAGGTGGGAGTCAAGAGAGCAGGCCTCTGTCAGGCCTGCAACCCCTTTTCTACTAAAAGCCAAACTCAACTCCAAAGAGAAAACTAAGACGGCTGTCGACAGACCTGAGGCTCCAGGCAGAGCAAGGAAAACACAGCCAGCGTCTGTCCTCACGGGCCTCGGCTGGAGCCAGTGGAGCTTGGCCACTGCCACCCCTAAGCTCGTGGCCACCCTGCGTTGATTGATAACGACAACTTCAGAAGCCCTTGGCAGGCCCGGGCAGCTGGCACCATGACGTCTGTGAGATCAGTGTGCGGCATAAATCCAACAGCTCAAATTCTGGAATTGCATAAGCTTTTAAACAGATCGCCAGCATATCTTTTATTTTTATTGTGCTAGAAACACAAACGAAAACAGCAATGATTTGTCCCTCAATAAACAAAGGCAGTAAAAGAAAAAGGGAGAAAAAAATCACTATCCACTTTACATTCCCTGAGCCTACTTCTCACTGTGACTTAGAACAGATCATAAAAAGTCCACTTAGAGGGGGCTGTGCGTTCCTGCTGCTGCATCAGGCAAGGGAGGGGCTGGAGAGGCCGCCCCACTCACTCGCTGCCAGGGGCTGCGGAGTCAGACAGACCCGGGTTCAGACGTGGGTCTGTCGCTTCCTAGCTGTGTGGCTTCGAATCAGTCACTTAACCTCTCTGAGCCGCAGTTACCTTCCTGTTCAGGGAAGAATAACGGGAATAAAGGTGGAATTGCTTAGGTTAGTGCCTGGCACGTAGAAGGTGCTCAGTAAATTCTAGTTATTATCACTGTGGTCAGTGTTACTGTTAGCCACAAAATGAGGACAATAACTCCCCAGCCCTGACTCACAAGGTCGTGGTGATACTCGAGGGAGTCGGCAGACGGAAAGAGCTTTGGAAACTGCCGTGTGCTGTGCACACAGGGGGCCTGATTATTATTAAGTTGACTGAAATGAATTTGTGTTCCTGTGTCAGCCTTGGACAATACCTAGATTCCCTATCTTGGTGGTTTTTCTTTTGTGTGTGTGTGTGTCTTACGGTCTGTTGAAAACAACCAGTGACATTCTATTTCTCCTTGATTTGTGTTTTTGTGTTGGTTCTGCTTCTGTGCGCAGCCATTTCTCTCTCTCTCTCTTGTCGTCCCTTCCCTTTTTTTTTTGTTCTCTCTCTTGGCCTAGGAACTCTCAGGCTACACTTAGATCACTGGATCTCAAACTCTATTCCTTGGAACTATTCCAAGACAAAAGGCTCCACAGTCAAATAAGTTTGGGAAATGCCAGATTCAATAGGCTTCTTTATTGCAGGACTTCTTAGCAACTTTGCTCATGTGCACCCAGGGTCTCCAAGAACGACAGAATGCAACAGTTCTAAAATACACATCAATAGGACCGTCTTCCTTGTGTTGGCCATGAGAACGTATCGAGTACCAGGAGCATAACTGATCGAGGTCCCAGCAGCTGCCTTTGCAGAGGCCATGCTGCCGGCGCTGCCCCCAGCCAGTGACAGAGCATGACACAGATATGAAGTCAGGCCACTCGTGGGAGACATGGGACTCCCCTGATGGCCAACTTTGGCGCGAGGACCCCTGCTTTGCCAAACCTTTGTCAGGTGGCGCTCAGTCTAGGACGCTTCCACCAACCTTCCTTCTCTTTCCATCACTCGGAGTCTGACAGCTCTCCAGCCTTCTCTGGCTCCTTCCCCACTTCCCTCACACACGCATTTCCCCTGATAAAGTCCTTGCATGATTAATCCTATTTTGGTTCTTCTTCCTGGGAGGACCTCGACTAACACAACTCTTGAAGAGCACCTATTACTATCACAAGGGACACAGGTGTATCATAGGGGCTATTTGGGAAACTACAATTCAGCCCATAAAGGATATTCAAGACTGAAAGAAGGAGTTGCTCACTCCATCCACCCAACCACCCATCCATCCACCTATCCATCTACTCACACACTCATCCATCCACCCAACCACCCATCCATCCACCTATCCATCTACTCACACACCCATCCATCTACCCACCCATCTATCCCTCCACCTATCCATCTACTCACACACCCATCCATCTACACATCCACCCATCCATCCATCCACCCAACCACCCATCCATCCACCTATCCATCTACTCACACACTCATCCATCCACCCATCCACCCATCCATCCACCTATCCATCTACTCACACACCCATCCACCCACTCACCCACCCATCCATCCATCCACCCATCTACCCATCCATCCACCTATCCATCTACTCACACACCCATCCACCCACCCACCCACGCATCCATCCATCCAACCATCCATCCACCCAACCACCCATCCATCCACCCATCCATCTACTCACACACCCATCCATCCACCCATCCATCCACCCATCCATCCACTCACCTACTCACCATCCATTCACCCATCCAAGCATATACCCATCCACCCACTTCAACCCACAAACCAACCAGGCACTATGATGGGATGTTGGACAACCCAGTAAAGTTCCCAACTGTGGAGCTACCAGCTCCTCAGGCTGCCCTGACAATCCGATGGAAGCCAAGAAGAGACCGTGGAAGAAGCTCCATTTCCTCCTTGTTGGAAAGGGACTCTATCGTTTGAGTTGATTCCCATTCAGATGGGACAAAAATATATCCTACAGCTGCTCACATTTTCTTCATTGAGAACAATCTCATTTAAATCTTGGCTCAGTGCCCAAAGGGATGCCTGCAAGACACACTTCTCCCAGCACATGTTCAGCCGGGCTGACAGCCCAGGAAGGATGCTATTTTGTAAAGTGGAGCTGAGAAAATCTGAAGGGTGTTCCAGGGAGTTACTGTTAATAATGAGGAGGGCGAGGAAGGCAAGGAAATGCCAAGTGCCTACTCAGTTCCAGGCCCTTAACTTGTAGCACCTCGTTTGACACCCCGAGCAACCTTTAGAGGAGAAGGTCTGCTTACTACCCCATTTTATGGATGAGGAGACTGAGGCTCAGAGAGGCAAAGCAATCTGCTTAGAAGGTGAGTCTGGGAACATACCAGCGAGGGCATGGGGTGGGGCAGGGACTGTCCTGAGGCCAGGCCCCCTACACACCCACGGCAGGCTCTGGGGCAGGGGCAGGGGGCTGCGGGTAGAAACAGGCTCAGGCTGAGCTGATGGCAGAGGCTTGCTAAGGACAGCCTGGAGCATTTACTTTGGGAAAGGAAACTGGATCCCACTGGAGGCCTCTGGTCTCCACATCTGGGAGGCTGAGGCTGAGGGGTGAGGGGTGAAACTCCAAATATATTTTTTACACCTATTAAAACTATGCTCTCCTCTGCAGGAGAAAACCAGTCCAAGCACTGGCAGTGGAAGATCCAGAGTGTCTTTGTCCGGCTGGGTGAGGGGCAGCAGCGGTGAAGACACATCTGGGAGCCGATTCGTGCTGGAGACCCCCCAGACCCTGGGGGCAGATTGGTGGGGCCGACAAACTCAAGACCAGCGAAAACGACGACCACGGGAGAGGGTCTGTGATGAGACGAGGGACTGGAGGGGAGCGTGGAGGATGCAGAGCCTCGTCAGGGCAGTGGGATGGGCGGACTGTCATTAAAAATAACTTAGGGTTCTTTTTATGATGACATTCAAGTCCAGTGACAGGGAGGCAGATGTGCTGACATCTTTCCCACCTCCGGGTCTTTGCGATGCTGGTTTCTGTGCCTCAAATGCTCTTCCAGCCCAGCCTCGTCTGCCAAAGCCTCGCTCATCTCCAGGGCCCCGCGGAAAGGCCATGTCCTCCGACGGGCCTGCGATCCGCTTGCAGCAACCACGAGAGCCGAAGCTGTGACATCAGGGGCCTCCCTGCTCCTCTCCGAGCCTAGAAAGCCACCTCTCTTGGCTTCTTCCCATGGCAGACTCTCTCCTTGTCATCCTTTAGGGCTCAGCTCAAATGTCACCTCTCCAGAGAGGCCTTCTCTCACCACCCATCCACACGGGTCCTTTGTCATTCTTTCTCCCAAGCCCTTGTTTCCTTCCTGGGTCCCCTCACCCTCACCCCACCCTCAGCCTTGAGCCTCGCAGGGCGCCTAAGCCTAAGTAGGAAGAGACGTGAGCAGGGCAGCCAACCTGCGAGATTCTTACTGCACTTCCTGGCTCTGCAGTGGCCGTGGTTTCAATAAATGTCAGCACTCACCAGTGACTGGAACTAAGAAATACGATCCGACTACATGGGGGGATTGGGGAGGGAGGGGTCAGGGGAGGGCCCAAAGAGAGCTCGATTGTCATCTCCCATCACAGAACATCAAGAGATGATGTCTAAAACGGGTAAGCCAGGAAATAGCAATATCCCAGTTATTTCAAATGATGGCGACAAGGAGAGAAAGGAACAGCCCCAAAGTGTGGGAAGCCGTTGGCTCTGCGGAGCTGGAGCCGGGGGAGGGGTGGGCATGGGACTGTTGTTTCCCATTATAAGCCTTTTAGTACTCTTTGATTTTTTAAATTATGTGCATGTATTACTTTAATAAAAGTACAAATTAAAAAAAAATAAGAAAAGGCACAAAGGAAAAAAATCCCACTGCAAATTGTACTGTTCCTCTGATCCTTCCTTGTAACGTGTCCTAAAACGACGGCACAGCACCAAGGCGAGCGTCTCACGTGGAAATGAGTCATGGCCGCGTAATGTAAACAGATGTCAATCCCACTCAGCACAATAATGGCTTTTAAATATTAAAATTCTGGTGGGAATATTTCACTTAATGATGTAGGACAATGAGGGCTTCACAGGGCTGCCAGCAGACACCACAGGGCAGAGTGGCCCTGCCTGGGGCCTCGCTGCTGGTGCCAGGCAAGACCCTCACTCCCCTCCTTGTGCTGCCTCAATTTGCTCACGCGTAGCAAGGCCGGCTTGACCCTGCATGTCTATAATTGTTCCAGAAATGATAAACAACACCAGACAGATGGATCCACTAGAGAAAAAAGAGAAAAGGCCATTCATTCACGCACTCAATGAAAGATGAACGAACACCTACTATGTGCCGGGCATGGTTTAAAGTGCTGGGTATAAAACAGTGGACAAGACAGGTGCGAATTCCCCATTTCCTCTTGGTGATTACATTCCAGAAGGGTAGGGGGGTGAGGCAGAGAGTAAAAAAGATAAATTAGTAAAAGATAGCGTGAGTGAGAGAAAGATAGAACAGGGAGGAAGAAAGGAAGTGCTGGGGTGGGCCGGCGGGGCTAGGAAGGGGCTCACTGAGAAGGGCACAGCCCAGCCCAGCCCTGAGGGAGCTTAGAGAGCCCGGCCCTACTCTGGGGAAAGAGGAACAGCCAGCACGAAAGCCTGGAGGCAGGAGCACAGCTGGCCTGTCTGAGGACGGGCCAGGAGGCCTGAGTGGCTAGGACAGGACGAACATGGGAGCACAGAGAAGACGAGACAAGAGAGTAACTGGGCAGGTCCAATCCACTGCCCAGGGCATTCATGCCAGGGTGGCCCTGATGTCAGCGGTATGCTAGTAAATGTGTAAAAAAGTGATCCTTAAAAGAAAAGAATAGCCTTGATTTGTAGCATTTGCTGGTTTCTGTGTCATGATATTCCCACTGCAGCTGATGTTGTAACAGTCAACATGAGGTGCCTGGGTGCAGGGCTGGGAAGGGACGTGCACCCCTGGCTCCAGCATCCAGCACCCCGCTGCCCGTGCTTGGCCCTCTACCCTCTAATGCTCCAGTGATTTTTTAAAAATCCCCCTGCCCCTGCCCCTGGGGGCCTTCGCGTACGTGTGCTGGACAAGGTACATCCTCTTCCATAATTTGAGCCTTGGGCATAGGAATGCAACTATTTATGTCCCTGTTTCTAAGTGAATTACCTGCAAAAGTCCACCTGGTGCCATGCACGTGCCAACTCTGCACCTCAGGCCTTTACACTTTATCTTACGCTTAGAATGATCTTCCCCAGATCTTCGCACGACTGGCTCTTTCCTTTTGTTTCAGGTGTCAGCTCGGACGTCCGTCCCTCAGTGTCCTTCCCTGCCCGACTCTACTGAACAGTGACTGCTGGTCTCCCCCACCCCCCAGCGCTCTCTTGGCATTATCCTTTTTATTTTTCTTCACAGCCCTTATCACGATCTGAATCAAAGCATCTCTCCATCTGTCTAGCCGTGGAGGACCACGGAGGTGCGTCCCAGCCAAGAGGCGAGTTTGCCCTCGGCAGTACTCAGGCTCGGGGACCAGGCGGGGGTGGCTCTTTCTGCCTGGATGAGGGGTGGACTTTCGAGGGCGGCCTACGGCCAGACGGCAACCCCTACTTAGTCCAGTTCAGAGCATCCGTCCCGGAGCCCCTCTGCCGCCGGCTGGGAAGGCGAGAGCGATTCCGGCAGGCGGTGTGCAGCGGCGTCTCTTCCTTCGCCCCGGGTTCCCCGTCTGAGAGTTTAACGCGCCTGCCAAACGCCTCTCCTCCCTTGCACCTGTGTTCCTGCACCCGCGGGTTCCGGAGAGGTGGACAACGGGACCCAAATGCTCGAAAGGGGAGGAGTAGCTCGTGATTAGGGGGAAAAGGCCGAAATGAGATGATTTGCCAGCTGCTTTGTGTGCGATTAGAGCCCCACCCCGGACTTGCCAGGGCCCAGCAAGCGAATCATTTCAATGGCTGTTAGCGAAATGAGGGAAACCATTGACCTCGACGGCAGCGCACTCCAGCGGGCAATCGCCGCGCGGCCCCCTCCCCGCCTGGATGCTCGGTGCGGAGCCGCCCACGAGCACAACACCATGCGAAGGGAAGTCGGCTTTCTGCGGTGCCAGGTGGTGGGGAGGGCCAGAAAAAATAAAGGGGTGGGGGTTGGCACCTAGCTTAGCATCTGGCTGGGGCTTCTGGAGGGACAGACGAGGCACATGGCCGGGGCGGGAGGCAGGACAAAGACCATTTGGCTCTTCCTCCCCTAGAATTATCACAGCCCAGAGGAAACGAGGGAATTCGGCCAGGTTTCCTTCATGGCCTGCTCCCCAGCCTGTGAGAAAGAAGCAGCCTGACGTGCCCCTAAGACCTGCGCCAGTGTCTTTCATTTCACAGACCGAGCACCTACTCTGTGCTGGCCTTAAGGACACGGGGGCGAATAAGAGAAAAATAGTCCCTGTGCTGGAAGATATCATTATCCACTTGGGGAAAGAAAGAGCAACAACAATGATGACAACAACAACTACACAAACAGGTAAATGAAACCACGTCCTGATGGATGGGGTTATAAACTCTGTAGTAGATGCTATCAGAGTAGGGAGACAGGGAAGGATATCCTGGGTTGGGTCTTGAAGGATGAATAGGAGTTTTCCTGGTAATGATAATAATCATACCAATAGCTCACAGTTATTAAGGATTTGCTTTGGTTGAGAGTTTACTTCAGTTGTTATTAATATATTACTTAAAAATGCTGCCATCTGGGAAGCAGGCAGCAGCCCTCACCAGACATCCAAACCTGACCTTGGACTTCCCAGGACCGTGAGAAATAAATTTCTGTTCTTTATAAACCATCAGTCTCAGGTATTTTGTTATAGTAGTACAAATGGATTAAGATAGTAGCATTGTTCATAAATACCCTTTCCTCCTCACCCCAAATACAGCTCCATGGTCCGTGACGGGTAGGATGGCTAAATAAACCGTCTCATACTCGCATGAAAGAGTATTACACAGCAGTGGGAGTGAATGAACTACACCAACGTAAGACAACAGGGATGCAGTTCAGCAACACAATGTCAAGTGAAGAAAACAAGTTGCAACAGCCTGCATAGAATATGATATTTTTGTAAAATTTTGAAAAATTAAAAAATAATTACTCGAAGATCTATAAACATGCAGTAAAACTTAAAAAAAAAACAAAACAAGCAAAGAAGCAAGAAAGACAAAATCCAGGACAGAACCTGTGTGTGATTAGATCAGAGTAGCTTTTGAGAAGGACAAAATTCAGGACAGCGGTTACCTGGGGCTGGGGGAGGGGCAGCAGGGCTGGTGACTTTCTAGTACTTAGGTGAGGTGGTGGGTCAGAGGGTGTCATTTTTTAAAATTACACTTTAAAAAACTTTCAATTTCATGAATGGGGTCTTTCAAATGCATTAGAAATAGTATAATGAAACATTTTAAAAGAGGCAGTGCCTGGGGGGATCCATGCTGAGACCCCCCCATCTGCTTAGGTGGAGGTGGGGACAGTAGGAGGTGCAGGGGGAGCCTGAGGTTTCACCTGACCTGACTCTTCACGCCTCAGGGATGCTCAGGGGAGGAGCAGCCCCAAGCGGGGTGAGAAAGGGGCAGGGCCCCAACCCTGGGGGAAAGCTGAGTGAGACCAGTCTTCATCCAAGTTGATGGAGCTCAGAGTTCAGATAAGGACCAACAGCCTCCAGAACCTCGACCTTCTGTGCTCCTTGCTCTTGGGACATCCTGTGTCTCCTGCTGGCCCCTTGCAACAAAACCCTGGGGACCCAAATGGGCAGGCTGCTGGGGCAATGATGGGGGAAGGGCCGGGAGGTTGTCCCACCCTCCCTAGTCTGTCCAGCGAGCGACACAGGCTTTGAGTTCAGGCTTCAAATCTGGGATTTGGGGCCTGGAACCTCCTCTTCTCAGGCTTATGTCACTCCCGACTTCTCTCCACCCTCACTCACCCCTGCCTGGGGAGCCCTCGAGTCTTTAGCGAGCGCCAGAGGGGAGCTGGACACACAGGCGTCAACCTCTGTCCCCTCTTCTCTCAGGGGCCAGCTGTCTGCAGGAAGCACGCTCTCTGGTTGGTTCCTCCACATCGCAAACCTTACAGGACAGGTCTCCCACTTGGGGGGTGGAGGGACCCTTGGCCTGTCCTCGGCCAGCTGGCCCGGGCGGTCTGTCTGCCTCATTAGATTCCCAGTCCTTTCTGCAACCCAGGCGCTGCCAGTAACAGAGGCAGCGTGTTGGCCTTCAACTGCCGACTCTCGTTTCCAGTCTCATTTGGTTATTCATCAGTAACGCTGAATGTCACGTATGGTTCCCTCTAAGGTCCAGTGCCAAGGAGGACGGGGACACCAGGGAGCTGGGAGGGTTCCCTGGGGCTGGGAACCAGGGAAGCAGCCTCTGCCAAGCGCTGGGGGTGGCGTGGAGGCAGGAGACGTGCTATAGGGACAAAAGGAGCCCCAAAGCTCAGCTCCCATTTCCCTTTGGTGGAAAGTGGCTCTTGGCAAACAAGGTGTTAACACAGAGACCTGGGTTCGAATCCCAGCCCTGACACTTACGGTGTGTAATTTTGGGCCGGTTACTTGCTCTCTGTGCTTCAGTTTCCTCCCCTGAACACGGGGCTAATCACCACCGCATGGGCTGCAGTGTAAAGGGAATGATCCCAGGTCTCAAATTAGGCTCCACGGGACTCTGGGTTTCCTCTGGCCCTGCCTGCCGGGCACATTAAAGACTTTGGAGGAACTCTGGGGCTTCAGCCTACTCCTCATTCTCTTCCTCTTCTTGGGTGCGCTCTGCAGCAACCCTGGAACTGTCCAGTGAATTTTAACCTTTCTCCCATTTAGAGCTCGCCACAGGTGCCGCCATCTCTCCCCGCTGCCCTTTTGGGCAGCGTATGTCTTTGGTGACCAGAGGGCAGAGCAGACGCAGAGACAGGTAGAGAACTCTATGGTCACACTTGCTAGGAATGTGTCACCACTCAGGGAGTGGGCAAGAAATCCAACCCTGCTGGCGGGACGGGCATTTTTAATGAATTAATGTCACGCACTCACCTGCTTATGACAAACTGCTTCAAAGCCTGCTCGCCAAAATTAGCTGCTTTAACAGAACACAGAAAACACAGCACCGTTAGGGAACCTGCTCTTTTGCAGAGGGTGGCCCAGTTCAAAGAAGTCTTCAGGAGAAAATCGTTTAAAATGGGAGAAGGCCCCAAACCAGCACCTTAAAAATCCACCAAGTCCGGACTCCATTACAGTAATAACCACCACTTTATCATCGTTATATGACACTAACACCAGTAATTCCACCAGGCTCCAAGCTCCCCTACAGTGGGGACTTGTGACTGTCCCCCCCCTCCTATATTTCCAGTGCCTGGCACAAGGTGCTGAACAAAAATGTGTTCAACTAATAATAATGAATTTAAAATGATGATTTTTATGACATTTGCGTGGTTCGTGAGACATTTTAATGTATGTTATTCCATTCTGATAAATAATATATGTCACAGATAAGGAGCAGGGCACAAGACACTACTTGGGAGGACAGCAGGGGCCTCCTGTGTGGTGACGAAGGAACCGTGGCTGACGGCGCTCTCAGTTCTCAGACACGGAGCGCTGGTCGACGCCGACCTCCGTCTGCACGTTCTGCATGGGGCGGCCGCTGACTGCGGGTAAGTGTGTAGCCCAGCAGAGCCTTGCAGTGGTGACACACTGGCCCCGGGGCCTCTCTGCAAGGGGTCCGGGAGGGTGAACAGAGCTCTCATCCCCAGGCCCTTGTCACCGCTCACACCTTCTCCCAGAGGTCCGTGCGTCACGACGACTTAGGAACTGCTCACCGAATGGCACAGGGAAAGGGAACTGCCTTACAGTTACCCAGAGAAGACAGAGCCCATCTGCGCAATGACTCGGGGCTCAGGTGGTGCGTGATGGACACCAGGCTCCCCCGCCCCCGGATGGGGAGGCCGGAGGTGTGTGTCCCACACTGTCGCCCAGAGATGCCCGGCGGAGTTGGACCTCAGTTGCCCATAGTGGCAACTGCTTAAAACCTACCTTATATCCCCTCCCTCCCCTTTTCTTGCCTGTCTCAACCCCTGGCCCCATCACGCCCCAGTGCTCCCCGGGACCCCCTCCTCACACACAGTTCAAGTCCTCACATACTCATCTCAGGGTCGGCTTCTGGGAGATCCCGGCCCAAGGCAGCAGGCGAAAAGTGGCCGTCCGTTGTCCTGCCAGCCCAGCAGTCGCGCCCCACCCCGCTGTTTCAGAAACCCAGTGCTGCGCTCATGCCGCGGCCTGGCTGGGGGGGTGATTGACTCCACCCTCGGGCTCCAAGCGTGGGCGCGTGACACTGGCCACGCTAAGCGGTTAGACCAGGGGTCGCAAAATTTTACTATCAAGGTAAGCAGGTAAATAAATTTACTTAATCATTTATTTATTATTAAATTATTCAGTATCAATGATTTTGGAAATGATTTAGTATTAAATAAATAAAAGATCTAATAAATATTTTCAGCTCTGTGGGCTATGGAGTCTGTGCCTCAGCTGCCCAACTCGGCCACCGCGGCGCAGAGCAGCCTTCCACGAGATCCACGCGAGTGAGCGCGGCTGGGCTCCCGCAAACATTTATGGACGCTGAAATCTGAATTTCATGTAACTTTCGCAGGCCGCGACACATTGTTCTTCTTTTGATTTTCTTTCCAACCACTTAAATGTACAGAAAGCATTCTTAGCTTGTGGGTCAGGCAAAAACAGGTGGTGGGACGGGTCTAGACCCTAGATCCACGACCAAAGTCGCGCCAATCAGAGAGAATGATTATTCGTCCCAGGATGTAGCCTGGAAACTTTGGGAAAGAGGCAGCCTCTCCCCGTTGAAGATGCGGAGCACTAAGGATGTGTCTGGGAAATTCCAGGGGCTGATGTGGAGAGACCCAGACTGGGAATGAAGCCCACACGCAGAGCAGCAGAGCCCCGAGACGGAGGCAGCGGGGGCGGGGCGGACCCAGCCACACCCGAAGCCAGACACTCTTGGATATTCACATCCAGGAGCTCATCAATTCAGTAATTTTTGCTCATACCCGCTTGAGTCGGGTTTCTGTCACTTGCAACCCAAAGAGTCCTGAACAGCATAGTGATTGCAGAGGAGTCTTCCCGAGGGACAAGCAGGGCCACCCATGCCTCAGCCAGGTCACTTGTCACTTCCCTGTCTCAGCTTCCCATTCATGGGCAAAGCGCTCTGTTGACTCAGAGTCCAGACGGCGATCTATTCGTATTTTTGTAAAACCTTGGCAGTAGGCTCAATATTTCTTGTCAGACCGAGAGCGCTAACAAGCAGCGCTGCGTTGGGCAGAATAAATCAATGCCTTCGCGGCGGTGCTGGCCAGGCTGCCGAGGGGCTGCTGGGCAGAGAGCAGCACACAGCACCCACGTCCTCACCGACGCAACACAGGGAGACGTCGGCATTTTGCTTTATTAAAGGCAGAACTGACCCAGGACGAAGATTGGGCTCTGCCAGGTGGGCGAGGGGCGAGCAAAGGAAGGGAGGGGGTCCCCTCTTCCTTCAGGGGACAGTAGCGGCCACAGCAGCAGAGGAGACTGGGGCCGGGGATTCTCCCCAGTGGTCAGCAGCAGTTCCAGTCTGGGTGAAGGAGGACGGAGGGTCACTGTGAGGGAGCTCTCGAGTCGTCGGATCTGGTGGACAGTAGGAAGGGATCTGGAAGGGCCACAGCCGGGCGGACGAAGGCATTGAAGGGTGGGGTAAGAGTGAGGCCAGAGGGGCTGCCTGGCTCTCAGTCTACCTGTAGCAGCACCCCAATCTCTGTGCCTCCCAGCTCACTCTGCAGGCTGCTGGGGCTGGCGCCTGACTCAGGGCACGGCATCCCTTGGCCTGTCTGATCTGTTCAGGGATGAGCACGTCGCCCAAACTGGGCCAAAGAGAGCTCTCCCTAGGACCCCTGCTGGGACCGCTGCTCCTTCCTCCGGCCTGAGGTTTATAGAACGTAAGTCTGGGTTTCTGATGGCCACTAGCTATGACTCAGGGAGAACCTCTCTGTGAATGAAGCCAACATGAAGAAAGAAAAGAGTCTAGAAAGAGACAGATTCATACTGACACGATTTGAGCCTCTGGATCCAGCTGTCCCTGAGGCCAGCAAACGCTTGGACTTTTTAATAATATATAGCAATAACTACTTCCCCCCCCACACACATTATTATTAAACCATTTTCCCCTCCCCTAGCCAAAAGAATCTTGACTAATATGGCCATGAAGAAGGCTCACATGCTGGGCACTTGCTACTGGGGGCTAGGGGCTAGTGCCAGCACTGGGCTGGGACAGACATGACCCTTGCACAGTCTTTTATTATTGTTTTGTTGTTTTAGGGAGGGAGGTCTCTGCTCTGTTGCCATGACTGGAATATAGTGGCACCATTATAGCTCGCTGCAACCTCAACCTCCTGGGCTCAAATGATCCTCCCATCTCAGTCTCCCGAGTAGCTGGGACTATAGGTGTGCACCACCACACCTGGCTAATTTTTTTTTTTTTCATTTTTTTAAGAGAAGGGTCTCCTTATGTTGCCCAGTCTGGTCTTGAACTCCTGGACTCGAGCGATCCTCCTGCCTTGGCCTCCTGAAGGGCTAAGATTCCAGGTGTGAGCCACCACGTTCAGCCAGGACAAAGTGTAAACTCAGGTTGGCTCACACAGCCCTTAGGTTCCTGGTGTCTGCCCGTATTTCCAGGTTTACCTACTGCCTCTGGCTACACTGGTCTCCTCCGATCTCTGAAAACTTACCATGTCTCTTCGTCCACCAAGACCTTCGCACATGCAGCTCCCTCTGCCTGCAGCACTCATCCCTCCTCCTGTCTGCTCCTCTCACAGACCCACCTCCCCAGTCCACACACACACACACACACACACACACACACACACACACACACATGGGACAAGCTGGCAAATTGTTGCTCATTTCTTATTCTTGGCTTAGATGTCACTTTCCCTAGAAAGTTCCTGTGATGTCTTCTATCCCTGTTACATGTCTCTAAATAATTCTGTACCTCTTATCCTAGCACAACTCCTGATATCTACCGGGCACTGGTTAAATATGTGTTGAATAAATGAATGAGGAAGGGACAACAAAGTCATCCATAGCTCTCTTATTCACGGTTCAAAGGGACCTGGGACATGGCCTTCTTGTATATCTGTCACGACACTCTTAGCTGTCTCCTCAGTTTTTAGGCTCTGAGTAACAATATATTCAGCTCCAGGTGAAGGAGGATCATGATTGACTTTAGCCAACCAGGATATTCTGTTCCTCACTTTCCCAGCTTCCCTTGCAGCAGAGGTGGTGGCCATGTGACCCTGTTCTGGCCAGTGAGACATAAGCAGCATTCTCCAGAGGGTGCTCCAGATTAAAACAGGCCACTGTCTCACCTGCCTTCTTCCTTCCTTAAATGTGAATGTGATGCCTGGAACATCTGCAGCCATCTTGTGACCGTGAAGTAACAAACTCCCAACCTCTGGATGGCAATTTGGAAAGATGGTAAGAGGTTCCTGATGGCACTGTTGCACTGCTGCACCAGTCTAGTTCTACCCATTACCACGTTTCTTATTTGGTGGGGAAAAAACACAGTTTAAGCTGCTTTAATTCAGGACTTCTGCAACCGTCGGCTGGAAGCATTCACAATGGATGTGGTATCTGCCTTTCTGGGGGGACTAGGGACTGCTACCCTTACTTGCAATTGCCGACTTGGCAGCCCCAGAGTTCAGAACTTTCTCTTCTTGGTTCCAGGTCTTTGCTGAGCAGAGGAATCAATCCCAGAGCTCATGGACTCCCCTCTCAGGCCAGGAAGGATCTAATTACCCAGTGATTGTAGTAATTATTCCATCCAATTGATCAGTAATAGCTGTAATTTCTAAACATGGCTTTCCATTAATAATTTGCAACATATTTATTGTTTATACTCAAATAAAATAGGCTGATAATAAGACTATTGAGATGGAATCTCTAGGGTTCTGAATATTTACACGGTGCAGTGATACATGTTTCAGCTATAATATTCATGTTGTTTTTTTCCCTTTCTAAAAGAGAAGGTGTTTATTAATATAAATGATCAAAATGATCACAATTCTTAAAGTTCCCTGAACTGTGACTAGCCTACCAGGGATGGCCCAGAGAGTCTGGCGATTGATTGTGAATGTCTGCCATGGGCGGGGGGGTGGGGGAGTGGGGGTGGGTAAGTTATGGCACTTGTGCTAGTATTTGTCATCTCTGGCTCAAGCATTGAACTTCTGCTTCCAGCTATGTCATTTAACCTTAATCCTCTGGCCAAGTAGACAAAAAGGAGGCAGAGCCAACTTTTATGCAAATAGGGGAGGAATAAAAGGAGCCCCAACCTATTTCTAGTATTTACCATGACAATAGGTGAAACCTAAGATAGGGGCTCCTGTTCCACCTTAGCAAGGCCATCCTTAAAAGGGACTGGGGTCTATAAATCCCATAAACATTTCCATTCATCGCTGGCTCCCAAACGTCCAAGGTCGGACAGTTGCTTGATCCAGGAAACCGAGGCTCGCTGGCAGGAAGACGCTTGTAAACACCCGCGAAGGATGCGGCTGGGTGCTCCTCGCCAGCCTCTGGGGTTTGTTTCTAAAGGGCTCCTTTCTGGAACCCCCTCCCTCTTCCCCAACAATCTCGCCCTTGCCCGAGCACTTTGCTATCTGCCAGGCCTGGCATGAAAGGAGGGAGCAGCAAACAACATCCCTGCCCCAGGATGCCCCGAATCAGTCTTGACTTTTCTCAAGCCAGGCACCAGCTAGGTTGGGTCCCTGAGGTTGCATCCGGAAGGTTACTTTTGCCAACAGATGCCTCAGGACTGTGCCCATAATCCTTTATCTTTTTCCCAGGTGAAGGGAGAGGGGAAAGGCACCCGGCACCCACAGAGCACGCGGTGTGTGCAGAGTCTCGCGTGCATCATTTTATTCAGCCCTTACGGCAGCTCTGGGAGGAGCCGATTCCCACAGTAGAAACGGAGACATCGGGACGTGGAGAGCTCGGCTCACCCCATGTCACACGGCAGCCAAGCTGGGATTTGAACCCCGTTTGGTCTGACCCCAGGTCTTTATTCTTTTCACTGCACCAAATTGTCATCCGTGAAAACCTGCCTGGGTGAGAATGCTTTACAACCCAGGTTCCCAACCAGGCTCACCAATGGGAAACAAACAAACTCCGGGTTCATCCTGCCACGGGTGCGTGCTGGGGACGTGGGCAGGCCACGCTCTGTGAAACTGAGTGAAGAACACCCCAGTCGCTGCCCCAGAGGGACTTACAGTCTTGGGGCTGGGGGGAAACAGATGAAAAACCAACAAGACCACTGACACTGGAGGAGAGCGGCCGGGTGGGTCCCAGGGCTGAGGTGGCACATAGGAGGGGAAACAGGTCATGGGCCACCCCCAGGGAGCAGTAAGGGAGCACTGTGGAATTTTCTGGAAATCATACCCTGGCCCCACGGAAGTCCCACAGTGCTGGGGAGGGAGGCTCAGGCTTGGGTGCAATTGCAGAAGCAGACGGCGATGACTCACTCTGTGTTTAACAGAAACTCTTTTTTTTACGATACAAAAATCCACTAAAATAAATCCATATGGCCAGCCTTGGAGCGCCTGACATCGAGACGGTTCCTGCCCCTACGGCACCCGCAGACAATCAGTCCACCCCCGCGGTCGGATGCTGGAAATTTCTCCTTTTCTTCTACTCCCGCTTTCGCAGTCTGGGAGGAACAGCCGAAGGAGGCAGCCTGGGTGGGGGTGCGGGGGGCTTCCGCAGCAGAGCATCCTTTAAAGGGCACCTGGTGGCCAGCATGGACCTGCTTTTCGAGGACTTGGGACAAAGCCCAGGTCCGGCCCCGCCTATGCTGTGTGGCTGCGGGCGAGCCGCTTAGCCTCGCAGTTCCCATCAGCCAGCCGTCCGCTAATTCAGAACACGTTCCCTGAGCACCTACTGTGCGCTGGGCCTGGAGTCAAGTACCGGAGACACCAGTGTGCCCTCCCGGGAGCTACACCAGTGAGCAGGGAGGGCTGTGGTCTCAGAGGCCTCAGAGTGGACAGGAAAGGCCAAGGGCAGACACGTGGGGCTTGATCAGGTGACAAGGGGACTTACACAGCTCGGCCACCAAGTGCATAGGCTTTACGGAGGGACGACCTGGGTTCCGAGCCCAGCTCTGCCCCTTCCTCACTGTGCGCCCTCAGGCAAGTGGCTTAGTCTCTCTGGGCCAGAGTTTGCTCCTCTGGAAAAGGGGGCTGGTGGTACAGTCGCTGGCTCCTTGGGGCTCTGTGAGGATGGTGTGAACGGCACAGGAGGAGCACTTATGCCTGGATGCGGAGAAGGTTCTCTCACTCACATCATCCTCACAGCACTTCTCGGGCCCATGGCAAGCATCAGCGCACGCTCATTTAAATAAAGTCTAGAGATGGTGTGGGATGACTGAAAAAAGAGCAAAAAAGGGAAAACAACAAGAAAGGAACAGCGGCAGAGATGGCATTCTCTAGGAGGGCTGAGGAGGAATTTCAGCCTGAGGAGGCAGCTTCCCGGGGAGCCGCGAGGCCGGGTGAGGGAGGGAGAGCAGCCCCACTCCCCGGGGGACCTCAGGACCGCAGCACCCACGTCCTGGAAGCTGCTCTGTCCTCTCTGCACCTTCGCGGCCTCACAGGGATGGTCCAAGCCTTGGACTCAACACGGCCCAAAAGGCTTTTGCCAGAGACTCGCAAATTCCCTGTTCCCGCCTGGGGCACCGGGGAAGGCACGGGGGAGGCTGTGGGCAGACGCCGGCTTCGGGAAGGAAGGAAGGACGTGCTCTGAGCACACCCAGCGTGGAACAGCATTTGGGGCTCACAGCAGAGAGGCGGCCAAAGCCAAAGGAGCCACCTGCCAACGGCTGGACGGCCGGAGCCCACTCCCCATGCCCTCGTAGAGCAGTCCTCACCCCGACAGCCACTAAACGTAGAGCCTAAAAAAGACACTTAAAAATAAAAACATCTTGCGGTTCACAGAGCCAGGCCAAGGAATTCACTGCCAAGCGTCGTGAAGTCAACATGCGCAGACATAGAAGGCTGCAGGATGAAGGCAAACGCAGGAGGGAACCGCCCCAGATTCGAGAGCGGCAACACCGGGGATTGAGGAGGTGGTGAGGGCAGGGGCTGTGACGAAGACGACAATGATGACGATGATCACAGCAATATAAATAACATTCTGCCACCCCTTCCGGGACAGCTGTCGTGCTCTGGGAGCTCTGCTAGATGCCTTCTCTTACTTGGTCCTTGGAACGACCTTAGGAGCAGTGGGGACAGTCAAGATGCAAGTCTGGGGCCTTTGACTCTGAAACTTGTGTCATTTCCTCCCTGCCTCGAGGTGCTGCTCACACGGCAGCTGCTGGGCGCCCGGCGGGTCTGTGGATTCTCCATCCCTTCGCCTGCAGGCCGAAGCCCTCACAACCAGTTGTCATTGCTCGGGGACAACTCCCGGGATCCACTGTCCACATGCTTTTACTGATGTGTCTGCAGGGAAAGCTCATGCAAGTCCCACCCCTGTGTCCCCTGCCCCCTCCTTCATTCTCCCCCTCTCTCCCTCATTCCCTCCCCCAGTCTCCCCCAGCCCCCAGGCATCTTTCTCGGCTTGCTAGGAAGAGCACTAACAGGATGGAAACAGCCGCCCTTGCACCGCACTCCTGCCTGAACTGGAGTCTAAAAGTCAGTTTCCACCTCCACCTCTGCTCTCGGATGTCCCACGATCCGTTCACACCATCCTCACAAAACCCCAAGGAGCCAGCGACTTTACCACCACCCCCCTTTTCCAGAGAAGCAAACTCTGGCACAGAGAGACTAAGCCACTTGCCTCAGGGTCCCGTCCCCCAGCCTCAGTTTGCCCACGCTCAGCTCTTACCTTCCTGGGTTTCCTGGAGCAGCAAGAATTACGCCCCACCCCTGCCCAAGTGGCCTCCCAGGCCCTGGCTTCCACACACTTTGTTATCTGCACCCCGCCCCCGCCCCAGTTTTATTAACTCTTCCTGCTTCCTTTCCGTTTCCCCACATGGCACCGCTGACACTTTGGCAGGACAATTCTTCATTGTGTGGGACTGTCCCCTGCATTTCAGGACATTTAGCATCCCCGACCACTACCTTCTAAATGCTGATAGCTGCCCCCAGGCCGGTGACAACCAAAGCGACCCCCCATATTTTCAAACTCTTCCTACTGTGCAGGGGAGGGGGAGATCCCAGCCCTGGTTGACAACTTCTGTGTCTGTTCTCCTAAAGCTCTGTACTCCCCAAGGCTGTGCGGGAGGAACCAAGGGGCGTCTTCACAGCTCCCCAGTAACTTCCTTCCTTTGAGAACAACCCCCTTCCCTCCCAGGGCAGGCCCTAAGCCGTGTCTGTGCTGCACGATTTCCCCGGGACGCCTCGGCTGATTGGCCAGAAGTTGTCACCAGACTGAAGCTGGGTGCAGCAGATGCTCTCCTAGGAGCTGGGAATTGGGATGCGGAGCCTGCCCACGTGTGGCCGGGGTGATGTGGACTTCGGAGTCGTGCTGCCGCATACAGAGCAGGCCGCTCTACAGCGGGAGGACGGGCCGGTGTGCAGAGAGAAGCAAACACTCCCAGGCACCCCTTCCTACGTTCTAGCAGAACCCCTGTTTTATTTGGGAAGCCCACCTTCCCCACGTGACTGCGGGCAAATGCCATCCATCTCACCAGTCGCTGACTCTGCCTGTGACCAACGAGGCATGGGAGACGGCTGGGCGCTAATACGGAAGAGACACCCGGGAAACGGTCCCCTTCGAGGTTGGACTCTGCCCTGTCTCCATGTGACGGCCATTCAGGGCCGCGCAGGGAGGGCGCTCACCACACAGCCGGCCACTGAGGTTAGTGGGGTGGGAGGACGGGAAAAACTGGGTGCCCGAACCACTGTGGGGCCTCCAGATGAAACCGCCGGGGCCATCCTGCTGCAGGACTTGTGGTCACGTGGGAAAACTCATTTTCCATTGTGTTGGCAAAGTGAGTCTGAGTTTTCTGTTATGTGCAAAGACATCGAACTACTGCACAAGGACGAGAGGACGTGCAGCCCAGGAGGGAGGGATGGAAGCGGGGTGGGGCTCCCCAGACTCTGGTTCCCTCCCTGAGCCCTGAACTCCCACTTGCCCTTTGAATTCTGTGAAATTCCAGTGTCTTCCGGATATATCCTCCCTCATCGCTTAAGCAATTCAGGGGCAGGTTCCCTTGCTTGAAACCCGAAAATCCAGAGTCTCGGTGGAGACATCTTCTCCCTCGTTTCTCTCTCGTGCTCCTGTCTTCCTGTTTCGCATCCTCCCAACGTCCTGCAACGCACGTCACCTAAATCCTCATCTCTAGCCCAGCCTCTTTCCCGACTCCAGTTCTGCTCGTCCAGTTGACTCCTGGAATTCTCTGCCTGAATGTCCCACTGGCACCTCCATCTCCAAGGGTCACAGGCGAAGCACCCAACAAGTCACCGGACTGGGATGAAAGCTGTGTTCTCCTGGGCTTGGCCTCAGGACCAGGAATCGAGGGAGGCAAGAAGGGTGGCTGCCGTGGGAGTAAGGAGCTTTCTAGAAAACTCCAGGAGAAACATCATTATATAAAAAAACAAAGAGAGTTGCATTAGTAGCAGCACATTGTTTGAACAAAAGAAGCTACAGCCAGGGGGATGGTCAGTATTCGATGGTGCGAGAGGCAGTGTGGTCTGCTGAAAACAGCTGCTCGTCTGGAGCCAAGAGCCCTATCTGCATGTTGTAGACTGGACTCTGCCACTTGCAGTGAGTCCCTTCTCTCCACAGGTCTCAGTATTCCCATCTGTAAAATGGGAACCTAGTTTTCCAGGGCTATGTTAACCAAGTATCACGGACTTTGGGGCTTAAGCAACAGAAATTTATCTCATCACAATTCTTTAGGTTCAAAGTCCAAAATCAACGTGTCAGCAGGTTTAGTTTCTCCTGAGGCCTCTCTGTGTGGCTTGTAGGTGGCCGTCTTTCCCCCTGTGTCCTCCCGTGGTCGTCCCTCTGTGCGTGTCTGTGTCCTAATCTCCTCTTCTTATGAGGACACAGTCACGTTGGATTAGGGCCATCCTCATGACCTCGTTTTACCACAATCACCGCTTGAAAGACGCTGTCTCCACATTCAGTCACATTCTGGTGTCCGGGGGGTCAGAGCTTCATCATGTGAATTTGGGGGGACACAATTGAGCCCATCACAGCGACTTCCAAGGATTCTTTCGAGCTCACCTCCTCCATCAGTTTTTCTTCCTGCCTCTACTATTTTGGTCTCCGGGGCTTTCAATTTCCAGGCATCTAGACTCAGGAAGGAATCGCATTGCTGCCTTCTTACTCCTCACGTGCCTCCTTCCTCCCAACCATCCACCGAACAGAGACCGCGGTCCTACCGCACCCGCCGTTCACCATCCCCGACGGCGTCATGTCGTCTGAGCCCTTATTCATCCTGCACTCACCTTGCCTCTGTGCTCCTCCCAGCCGGCCGTCTGGAGCACGTCCCTGCCCCGCACCAGACTTCTAGGGCCTCTTCGCTGTCCCTCACAGCCCTCCCAGTCTGGGCCCCGCTGCTCCTCCCCTGGAACTTTCAAAACCATCACTGTTCCCCAGACTTAACCACACCCTCTTACCCCGGTCTTTTGCTCAAGCCCAGAATGCCTTCTTTCTTGGGGCCCTCCTCTTCCTTTTGAAATTCTGTCCTCCAAGATCCAGTTCAAAGACCACAGAGCCCACCTGGGCAGGCATTGCCGACTCGCTGCAGGCGAGAGTGGAAAACCCCACTTGCTATTCTGCACGGGTCCTCCTGCACGTTCCAGCTCCATCCAGGCAGCTGTGCGGCCTCGGACCTGGGCGTGCAGCTGCGACAACAAACCCAGTCATGGTGCTCACGGGGGCCGGTGGGACACATCCCATTCGCCATGGCTGCGTCCAGGCTGGCAGACACGGGCTCTCTTGATACCCAGATGATGCGGCACTTGGTGTTGGCAGTGGCACTGAGAGCAGAGGCAACGACTTAGCTCAGTAACCCTCCAAAGCCCTGAAGCCTCTGAGAGGAGATGGTTGGGGGAGTAGGTTGAAGAGACCACCGAGCATGACTCCAGCTGTGGTTCTTGGACTGGCAGCATCGGCGTCCTGTGTGAACTTGACAGAATGCAAGTTCATGGGCCCCACGCCTCCTGCTGAATCTGAGTATCCGGGAAGGAGGCCCAGGAAACTGTTTTCACAAGTTCCCCAGGTGATTCCTGAGCATGTGAAAGTTGGAGACCACTGGATTAGGCAAAGAGGTTAGAGAACATATATATGCACATATATATTAACATGTATGTATTTGTAAGGCATTGGCTCGCATGCCTGTGGGGCTGGCAGGTCTGACACTGGTAGGGCAGGCTGGACACTGGGGCGGGATCCCGCGTTACAGTCTTGAGGAGTTTTCGTTCTTAAGGCCTTCAACGGGTTGGATGAGGCCCACCCACACGATCAAGGGTGGTCTCCTTGACTTAAAGCCAACTGATTGTTGACGTTCACCCCATTAATAAAATACTTTCAGAGCCACATCTGGACTCGTGTTTGACGGGACAACCGGGCCCCATGGCCCAGCAGAGCTGACACATAAATTGAACTGCCGCGGAGGGTCGGCTTCGGCTCTGCCTGGGGCTCGAGGATTTGGCTTTTTCTGGGTTCCTGTCTGGCCCCCTGACAATGAACTGTCCATAATTTGAAGTAAACTGAATGAGTCCTTCAATGCTGGCACCAGATGAGCCCATCGCTAGTTGCCTGCAAGGTCCATTTCTCGAGGGCAGAGACCGTGCTGACTTTCTCGGACCTCCTTGGTGCTGAATATCTTCAATTCCACCCTCAACATCCTCCCCCAACCTTCTCCAAGTTCTGGGAGGCCGACCTGCAAGGAGGGCATCAGTGGTCTACTCCCTCCCCGTGACCTTTGGCCTCCAGTTGGGTTTGGCCAATGAGAGGCACCAGGAAGAGCCTGGAGGGTGGGAGAAGAGTGTTCTCAGGAGGGTAGGAGAAGAACCCTCTTCTGTTGCTGGGGGCTGCAAAGCTGCAGCTCCTGCTGGGTTGCCCCCAACTCCATACAAGTGCACTCTCCAAATTCTGCTAGGTGCTCCCTGTCCCTTGCTCTGGGAGACTTCAAGGTGGTATTGCCTCCCTGCCGTGGCATCCCTGGGCTAATGCACTGTCCCCGAGGGCTTCTCTGAATTCAAGCGGAGCCCTCGCACACAGCTCTCCCACTGAACTCGAACCGCCCAGTTTGAGGAGGCTGTTTTTGATCAGGACCCTGATGGACACACTCTTGCAACACACATAGGACCTGGTGGTGAATGACCCCTAACTGACCAAGTCAAAAGAGAGAAGAAGATCCCAAATCTTCCAGTGGGCTAAGGAGCAGCAAAGCCCCCAGCATTGGTAGCTCCAGGGCCAAGTTTTAAGTCCCAAATATGTCGCTCAAACACTTTACCAAGCAGCCAACAAGGGGTGGGGGCAGGGGGACAAGAGGAGGAAGAAGAGAAAGACAAT
This sequence comes from Propithecus coquereli, assembly GCF_000956105.1. Classification (NCBI taxonomy): domain Eukaryota; kingdom Metazoa; phylum Chordata; class Mammalia; order Primates; family Indriidae; genus Propithecus; species Propithecus coquereli. The sequence continues at coordinate 2,621,304 of NW_012153840.1, forward strand.
GTTAGGTATGGAAGGAGTTAAGCTTCCAAAGCAGGGATGACCAGCATGGCCCACTTTGCAATTTTCTGCCAAAATATTTTAAATGAAACAGCTGTGTACGAGCAAAACTGCTGAGAATTGTTCCAGCTCCGAGCATGAATCTGAATCACTCATGTTCGGTATTTGACGGGCTGTGTAATTGCTCTAAACCCCATTATCTTCCCTAGCAGTTGTTGAAGTGTCATTAGGACACCTCAAATGAAAGGCTAAATTCTCCTATATACACAATTTTAATAATTACAGCTTTTTTCTTTTTTTTTTTTGCTATTTCAAAATGCAAAGCTCTGCTCAAAAAGGGAGGCTCCAGGATTGTAGGACAGGTTGGAGACATCCGAAGCCAGGCTGGGAAGCTATTATTACTATTAATTTTTAACTGTCTCTAAATTCTCCTGACCGATTAACTTTTTATGATTTTTTATTTTCTACCATATGCAGAGAGAAGAGAGCAAGGCATGCAAGTGTGAAAACATTATTGAGCACCTACTGTCTGCCAGCTACTCTTTTAGGCTCTGAGGACAGAAGGGTGAGCAAACTGGAGAAGGCGGCCGTAGCAATGTTTGTGCCACCTCATGCTGTCTTGTAGTTTATTTTATGTCTCTGTCTGTTAGATACCGAGGGGCTCATGTGGACAGAACTATGTTTTGATTGTTTTTGCATCTGCAGCATGCAGCCCAGCTCAACAGGCATTTGTTGAATGACTGAGTGATTATTTACAGAGTATACGCCATGGGCCAGGAACCTGTCTGGGGGCTGGGATGTGGCCACGGACAAGATGGATGCAGCCCTTGTCTTCTTGGAGCTCACAATTGGGGGGTGGGGTGGGGCAGGTGCACCGAGATATATGCTGCACAAATACAACATCTGAATGATGAATGTTACCGAAGAGAAAGAACTGGAAGTTTTGGCCCAACAGTCAAAAACAGTGGGAAGGTAACTAGTGTTACTCAGGGCACTGAAGGAAGTGCTGTCATAATGATGTAGAAGTGGCACCCCTTGGGAAGTGGGAGGGCATGGTCAGAACTCTAGCCTGGCCATTGACTCGCTGTAGGAGTTTGGCGAGTTTTCCCATCTAGAAAATGGAAATGATGCTGGTTAACTCTCAAGGTACTGGCAATAGGCAGAATTCTCTTGACCTCTGCCCCCTTGTGTTGCACCCTACAGAATTTCCTCCGCTTGAGTGTGGGCAGGACCCTCTACCTATCTATCATCTATGTTTGTCTACCTAGATATGTATGTATGTACTACGTGTCTATCAGTCAACTTACTATTTATGTAATCTATTTATCTATCATCTCTGTCTACATATGTAAATATATCCAGGTATATCTGTATCTCTGTGTCTGTCTACCTATCTGTGTACCTTTCTGTCTATGACTCCACCTTGCCTGTACACCCTAGGGGGGGTTCTCCTTGCTGGCACCATGAAGTCAGCAGCCACACTGACAAAGCCCACATGGCAATTCTAGAATCTGAAGGTAGCCTCCAGGTGACAATCCACAAAAGGCCAGAGCCCTTGCTCATATTGCCACAAGGAAATGAATTCTGATGGCAGCCCGAGAGAGCACAGACGTGGACTGTTCCCCAGTCGGGCCTCCAAATGAGAACACAGCCCGGCAGACACCTCACACTCCAAGCAGAGGACTCAGCTAAGCCGTGCCTGGGCTCCTGACCCACAGACACTGTGAAATAATAAATGTGTGTGAGTCCACTCAGTCTATGGTAACTTGTTTCATAGCAACGGGTAACTGATAGACTGCTGGAATGGTGCCTGCACGCGGTGGATTCTGAAAGTGGCGATGCAGGGGAGCAGAGGAAGGCAGAGCCATCAGGCCTTCCTCCTGTCTTCCTTTTGCATGTCAGCCCTGCTAACTAGGCTGCCTGGTTTGGAAGGTGACGCGTCACCCAAGGGCACTTCCTAGAAGGGCAGATGCTCCAGGTGTGTGTCCTCAGGGTTCACTTGCCTCAATGCTGGCAACTGCTACCTCGGAGCTGAGAAGAGAAGCTGGAGAAATGAAGGGTCTCTGCCCAGATCCAGGGACGATGACGCCAACAATGAGAGGCTGCTTCTTCCTCACTGCCTGATACAGGGGGATGGGGAGCTGGGCAATGCTCCTCGGCCTCTACCAGGCGATGCAGTGGTCCTGGGTGACAGCATAGGCTTCACCGTCTGCTTGGAAGATGTCTGTAAGTGCCCAGGTTTGTGGAAACAGGAAGGGAGACCGGTTTGCTTCCAGAATCACCTGACTGAATTCCAGCACCGCTTCTAAAATGGCTCCAATTTCTCGGATATTCAGAAAACGACTCACTTGCTTCCTCCCTGAATGCAACAGTACCCTGCTCCAATCGGTCATGCTCAATACCGAACGTTCCGGGTTTCCAATTCTCTGACACAGTGGGCAAAACAAGACTGATTTCAGAGGGTTATTAGAAGATTATTACTAACATTTATTATCAAGAATGCT
>NW_012153840.1:2625049-2727342 GCF_000956105.1 Propithecus coquereli
AAAAAAAAAAAAAAGAATGCTGTGAACAGGTGACACTGCTCCAGGAGCTGGGCCAAGTGCTTAAATCTAGTGTCTCATTTAACCTCAACTCTTCACACCTAACCCCTAATATCTTCCAGTGCTCCCTGCTAGGCGGGAGCCCGGCCTGGGGTCATTTCGGAAATCATAAGCATCCAAGGAAGCCCTCATGTGCCCCACGGGCTTCGGGCCAGCGAGCTGACATTGCCGCATACGTTCCCTGCTTTGGAAAAGGGCCAGGTAGCCCTTGCTGGGCTTTCAAAGAAGCTTCTTCCTTGACTGGAAGGCCAGTCTCCTGTTTGTCTGTGGTCAGCAGAGACCAAGAGAAGATGCAGCCTTAAACTATGTGTCCTATTCACCCTCTTTTGTGATCATGGGAAGTTGACAGCTTCAAATCCAAGGAAACTGCCCTGGGGACATCAGGGTGGATGATCTAATGATGACTTTCACCCAAGAGCAAACATACCCCATGATGGCGGATGACAGCAGCATTACCCAGGTACACACAGCAGTGCGGGGGTCTAATGCACTCTAAGTTACGGTGAGGCCCGGCCCCCACTTCCCAGGGGATGAGCAGACTAGTTCCAGCAGGAGAAAATAATGACTTAGTGGATCAACCACTGCTTACTTACACGGGGAAGGAAAGAGAACCCGGCTTTCCTGAGCACCTATTGTGCACCGGCCAGCACCTCACTGCTTTACACCTCCCGTCCCGTTTAATTCCCAACATGACCCCTGAGCGAGGTCTTATTTTCGTCCCCAGTATTCCATTTATCCATTATTGCATGACCAACCATTCAGAATGTATGGACTTAAAATAACAACAGTTGTTTATTTTGCTCTTGCGTCTGGCACTTGGGCAGGGGTGGGTGGTGACAGCTTGTCTCTGCTCTACATGGCACCAACTGAAGTGGCTCAAATGGGGGCCAGAAGATCCGCTTCCAAGATGGCTCGCTCACATGGCTGGCGAGTTCACGCCGGCTGTTGGCTGGGAGCTCGGCTGGGGCTGTCAGCCTCAAGCCTGGTTCCTTTCCCTGTAGACCTCTCCACGGGGCTGCCTGGGTTGCCTCACAACATGGCGGCTGAGTTCCAAGAAGTCCAGGTGGAAACCTCAAGGCTCTGCATGTGTCCTGGACTCAGAGGTCCCCAGATGCACTTCTGCCATGTTCTATGAGTCAATCGAATCATTAAGGCTAATCCAGATTCAAGGGGAGGGGAATTAGATTCTACCTGTCAAGAGGAGGAGTAGCAAAGAACATGTAGACATCTTTAATCCACCAGACCCACTTTATAGATGAAGAGACTCCGGTTTCAGAGACATTCAGCACTTTCCCAGAGTGAGCAGCTGGAAAGTAGCAGGGATCCAAATCTGAACTCAGCTCTGAATAAGCTCCAAGCACAAGCTCTTTCTACCCTACCAAGTAGCACTTCAAACCAGCAAGTGAATGCTAATGGTGGGTTGGCTCAGTAAATAGGGCACGTCTTCAGAAATAGGCCCAGAAAGACCATTAAAAATAAGACTGTGTTTGAATTTCTTAAGACTATTTGAATTTTCCCAAGCATTCCATTTCTCTTCTGAGAGCCAAACTTGGTCAAAGTTTTCACAGGTTAAGGCTTCATCAGAACAAAAATCAGGCTTAAACAACGAACGTGACCTGGGATAGAAAGATAATTCCTAAATTTGTCCCCATCGTCCTTCTCTCTGTCAAGCATTCTTGCTCTACTACCCCTCCACCAAGACTGATTGGAGACATGTAGGTGCCCTGTACATAGGAATGCTGTGTACAGTTGCTCAGGATGTGCACTATATAAGAAGACCAGCTGACAGGTGAAAGTGGTTGAAACCTAGTCTGAGCTCCTCTCTCCAAGCCCTATGTCACAGTGTGGGACTGAGTCCATCTGGAGTCAGAGTATCATTTCCAAATTTGCTTAAGATAGTCACAGGGGGCTGGTCTGCCAGAAAAGATGAATATTGGACAACTTTCAAAACATTGCTATCTAAATATCCTGAGGAGAGGCTGATCATTTCAGGGGAAAGGTAGAGAAGGAAGACATGACAACTCTCAGTGTCCCTTCTAACATATTCAGCAGGTCTGCTCTGGCTCCAAACTTGCATCCTGTTTTCAGAAAAACAGAAGTTCTTCAGTTATTAGGACCACCTTCTGTAGTGGGCAGCTCAGTGACCCTATGTCCCTGGGGTACTTATATCCTTGCAAGGTCCTGCCCCCCTTAGGTTCAAGTTCTCATTCTTCCATTGGGCCACATCTGTAACATCTCAGGGTTTGTCACTTCTGTGAAACAAGGATCGTCATAATATACATTTCATTAAATCTAAGACACTGTCATACATAAAATAATGTATCACTAAGAAAATTAAGTTGCCAATTAAACTGCCATGCCTTTAATTTTAAGATGTATCCTTATTTCAGAGATAAAAATGGGAAAAAAATATGCCTTAGAATTGATGGAATTTAGTAAAATAGCTTGCTTCCCTACATGAAAAGGATGTTGTAAGAGATTAAGTTAAACAACGTGCAAAAAAAAAAAAGGCTGTGCAAACTATAAAGCACTAAAAATATTAATTATTCTTAGCCAAATAAACTTTCAATGACTTCATTTAAAATACTAATATATTATACGCTGAGATGCTGCACAAGGCATGTAATTGTTTTAATGTACTCGCTAAGTAGTTCCAAAAGCTGCATTTACAACGCATGAGCTTGAATTGTTTTTCTACTTTTATAATAACATTCCCACCCTCTTATGATTTATTTGAGTAGAATCGACTTGTGAGTTTGAATGAGATTCAAGATCTGGGGCTTGATTTAGAGTTGACTAACACTTGGAAACAACGAACCGTGTTGTATAAACACGTAAATACCACCAGAGAAAGCTGAAGCGCTAATTACTGTGAGGGGAGGGGGTGGGGAAGGGAAAACACCACAGAACCCTGTTCAAACCCACGGTCTTCTTACAACTGTGCTGCGGGTTGGGGGAGGGGCAGGAATTCCCCGTGGCCACGTTTCTCATGTCGCTCTGACGGGGAAATGGTGGAGAGGTTTGGATGGTGGATACCCTCTGGAAAGAAAAAGAAATATTCTGGAGGCCACCAAAGAGCCGTTGGTCCATACATCTCTAAATTCGAAAAAACTGAAGTTCTCTGGGGCCTTAGATGTCCTACGCCCTCAGATGCACGAGCCAGCCTTGGCGCTCCCTCCAGCGCCAGGACACAAACTCGGACTTCTTGGGCCATCTGGGCTGGCAGGCTGGGGCTGGAACTGACCCATCCAACCCTGGAAGGCTGGTTTCCTCATTCCTCAGCCTTCCTGCTTGATGCCCCAAATCCTAGTCTGGGGGCAGCCGCTCTAAGCCATCCTCGTGTCCTGGCGGAGGCAGTCTGGTGTCCCTAAACAAGCCACACCTGTGTTCACATCCTGCCTCCATCTTTCGCCCACAGTTTGTTACTGGACATTTCTGCAGTGTAGGAGCAAAGGCAGGGGAAGTGCCCATCAGAGTGTCTGGAACAGAGTAGACATTCACTGAAGTACTCCAGTTAGGAACCCCCGATGGCCCTCTCGGATTTGCTCATTCCGTCAGTGTTCGCTAAATCTCCCACGACGTGCCAGACACCGTCCGGGTGTTGGGGATCCCGCCATGAGGAAGACAGGTCTGGTGGGCAGAGGCCCCCACGGGACTCACAGTCCAGGGCCAAGAGCAGACAATGAACAAATGACAAATGAACAAAGTCAGATAAGCCCAGTGGGCGAGAAGGGCCGTGAAGGAAATGAGGCAAGACGCGGGGATGGAGAGGGGCTGGGGGAAGGGGGCTGCGGGGCTACCTTAGGAGGGCGGTCAGGGCAGGTCCTGCTCTCTAAGGCACCTCAGCTCCTCCATCCGTGATCCTCCCGCCCAAAGGTTCTCCACTGGGGGTGATTTTGCATCCCAGGGGACATTAATAATTAATGTCTAGAGGCATTACTGCTCCTGGGCGAGGGAGGTGGTGGCTCCTGGCATCTAGTAGGTAGAGGCTAGGGACGCTGCTGAACATCCTGCACCTACAATGCCCAGGAAAGCCCCTGAAAACAAAGAAGTATCCAGCCCTAAACGTCAACAGTGCTGAGGTCAAGAAACCCTGACCTAGTGCATTACCCCGTGTTGTTTCCATGACAAGTGACAGAGCTGATGACTGTGGTCCCTCGGTGGAAGGGACCTGGCTAACTAACAGACCCACCCTCATGATGCCTGTAACAGGGTGACATCAGAGGGCAAGCCACCGGGCCACTGCCCTGACCGTGGTCTGCAGGCGGCAGCGATGCCCACCCGCATGGCGTGCACTGCACAGACTGGCTTCACACCAGGTGACGCTGCGGCCTAGGTTACCCCAGTAAAGCTTACTCTGCTAACTAGAAAATTTTGAAAAATTGAACAAAATAGGAACCTGGGGCTGGCTCCAGCCAGGTTTAGGGAAAATGGATTCAGAAATGCTTCTAGAACAGGGCACCTGCGATTCAATAACAGACATTGTTGGGGTCCAGTAAGTGCACCCCCTCCCCGCAAGTTGCTAGGTTTTCATGCAGTGAAAGGAATAAATTGGGGGCAGGAAATGATGCTGCTCCCAACAGGCACACAGGTGTGAGCAGGTAGTGACACCTGGCAGCCGGACAGTGAAGGAGGAAGAGCAAAGTCACACAGAGGCAGAAAGAAGTACACGGACAGCACAGCGGTCTGGAGGCATTTGGTTCCGGCAAACCACACTGCACCTCACCAGGGTCTCCGGACCACTCTGTGTTACACCACACTGCTGGCGGCCTCCTGCCCCACTCCCTACTTCCCTTATTCCAAGCCACCGATCTCTGATTCTGTTGGGGAAATAATGTGCTCAGCCCCAAGACTGGCCAAAATTTGCCCTGGCCATCCTATTCCTCTTTGCTAGTGATTGGTGTAAGAATAGGCATGTAGCCCAGTCCTAGTGTATAAGTTACAAGGACCAGTGGGCTTGGGAGTTTCTGGGAAAGGTTTTCCTCTCTGATAAAGCAGAGAGTCACGTGACTAGAAAGTCTTTTTGTTGTTCTTGTTCTTTTGTTTATCATCAGCCCTTCTTTCCTGTTTGGGAAATGGGCTTATGAAGGAAGATGTGATGCTTGAAGCTGTGGCAGCCACTTTGTGGCCATGAGGAAAGCATCTCCAGCATACTGAGGACGAAGGAGAGGAAACACAGACAGGATCTCAGTCCTCAATGACAAATTGCCGAGCCCTAAACCAAGTCTGAAAACTTAAGACCTTTTATTCTTTAAGAAAAATGTATTTATTGTTTAAGCCTCTGTTGGGTATTCTGTCATCTGTGTTCCAAAGTGTCTTAAATAACATGGTTTCCTTTTGTAATAATACATCTCAGAAAGATGTCTATCCCCAGAGTTCAAGAATTTGAAAAGTATCATCTCTAAAAGAAATAAAGCATCAGTTATTTAGAAACCTCTTTAATCTGGAACAATGTCTCCTACCCCTGAGAGTCCCCAGGGGAGCTTTTACTCTTTCATTGCACCCAGGGTCGCCTGACCTATAACACCTGCTACCTGTGCTTTCACACAGCAGCCCAGTGCTTGCGATCTCTGGTCACAGACTCACAGAATCTCGGTGTTGGATATTTGAGCCAGTTCTCTCCATTGGGTCCTCATTCATTGCCCAACAGCTCCACCCCGCCCAGGTGGGACCAGCTGGTTTGCCCGGTGAGCACAGGATGAAGAACTGGGCCCATGGAGCAGCCCGTTCCCACTCCTTCCTCCTGGGAGTGAGCTAGCTGCCCATGGAAGCTTTCCATTCTGGTCTGCGCCTCCACAAACCTGTGGAGTTGAAGGGCAGACTCTGCCCCTGGGTGGGAAATAGGTCTACTTAGGGGGTCCATTTGCCCACAGATACAGGACACATTCTCCAGTATTAGCTTCGTCAGTAATGATGAGGATATTTTGGTCTAGCATCATGTTGACCAGAGTCAGTTCAGAGAACAGACTGTATTCTGGCTACCTCAAGAAAGAAGGTGTTTATTACAGGATATTAAATGGGTTATGGAATCACAGGAAGAGCTGAAGAACCAGAGCTTTAAGGAGTGACTCCCAAAGCCACATGGCTGGACTGGGCCCCCACAAGGTAGCTGCTGACCCTTCCAGGAATCACATGCTGGCAGCCACAGAAACTTACGTCCTCTGCCACAATCAGGACACGGCTCCCTCCTGCTGCTTACCCTGGAACCATGTGCCTTGGAAACATGCCAGTCAGCAGAAGTGGCCTCTGCCTCGTGCCAACCTTCTCATCTCATGTGAATTCATCTGCTTGGCCAAACCTGAATCCCATGCAGACCTAGTTGCAAGGGAGTCCTGACACAAAGCTCCCAGCTTTCTGGCCTCTACAGGACAGGTAGGCACATGGGAAGGAGGCTGAGATGGTTGAGTTCATATTCTCCACACACACCTGCAGAGTGGTTATGGGTGCAAATGCTAAACCAGACTATTTGGGTTCAAACCCAGTTCTGCCACATCCTAGCCCAGTGGCTTCAAACCTTGGAGCAGAGATGAAGGTACCAATAGGCCCCTCCCAAGCTACTCCCCAGCAGTAGCTCAAGATTAGACAGGGATGGTAATGGTTAGGATGGGAGTGTGTGTTAGATTCTTTACAAAGCAACAGATAATTAAATATACCCCAAATTCCTTAACAATAGCATGGTCAAGAGGCCTGGTGTGTTTTTGAATGGGGGCCCATGACAGTGAAGAAATGGAAGATGGTGCCTGTCTGCATACCCCTCTGACCCCCAGGGTCTCTCTTGCCCGTCAGACCTGAGTCTGTGCTCTCTGAGAACCATCTGGCTGGGGGGGCCCAAAAGAGAAGGTGTCCACAGGGCATGACTAGCTTCAAGCATAATTCAGTATCCTGTCTGGAAGCTGGTCCAAGAACTGAAGAAAAGGAAATATAATTAGATGTCAACAAAAAGGAGCACGGCAGGCCACGGGCTGACATACCACGCTGGTCGCTGCGACCCCTGCCCCCATGCTGCCAATCAAGCCTAGCTGCGCCGTGGGACGATGGAACCACAGGGAACTGGTCAGACGCTGGGTCGAAGGGAGCAGAGGTGTCACCTGAGAGAGGTGTGGCCACCCCCTTGAGGAGGTGAGAGCTTTTCCCTGAAGGCCAGAGGGTTTCTGGGGGTCCTGGGGCCTGAGAGAAAAAAGGCCTTGGAAGAAAAAACATCGGGGGCCGTGCTCTCAGTTTATATTCTGGGCTGGCCTCCAGAACACTGAGATGAGAGATGATTTGCTTGCTCCTCCTAAGAATTCTTCTAGAAAACGACAGCTACCATTCACTGAGTCTTTATTATGCATGAGGCTGTGCTAACTGTTCTTTAATTGCATTATCTTGCAGTTGGGAAAGACAGCAATTGCCTCCCGGTGTCTGTCCCCCGCTTCTTGCGCAGTTATGGACTATTCCCTCCAACCCCCGCTCCTGGACCCCAGCTCCCACCCACCTAGCCAGGCACGTGGTAGCCCAGAGATTCCATGTTTTTGCTTCCTTTGCAACTAAGTTCAGCCACGTGGCACGTTCTGGCCAATGGAAAGTGAGTGGCAGAGCTGCGTGGACTTACAGATCACATCCGTTTTAAAAATCTGCCTCCACTTCCTGTCTCCCCCTGCTGTGGGCTGCTAAGGGGAGGGAGAGAGTCAGCTGCAGTCGTGGGGCAGCACCCCAGCGTGTGGCACAGCAACAAGGCAGAAGGAGTCTGAGTCTCTGGACAACCTCGTGGGGCAGAGCTACCCCGGACCACCCTCCTCTGGAGTCTTAGAGAAGGGAAAACACACTTGTAGCTTGTTTACTACCTTCCAGGACTTTTGTTACAACACCTTAGCTCCTGTACACTGACTGACACACTCTTCACAGTCTTCACGATCTTCACAATCACCTTGCAAGACAGATACGGTTTTCTCCCCATTTTACAGAGGAGGACTCTGAGGTTCAGAGAGGTCAAGCGACTTGTGCCAAGTCAAAGCAGCAGGAAGTGGCAGAGCTGGGACATGATTTGAATCTGGCTATGACCAAAGCTTATGCTCTTATCTGCTTCTCAGAGCTTATATTTCCCATCAGAGTCTCTGTGGTGTTGGCTCTTAAAAAGTTGGAACCAAGACCCTGCTGTGTCCCCTACAGGGAAAGGAAGCAGGAAGGCTTCTTTTTCTGTTGTAAAGCTGAGGGTCAGGGGCTTCAGGGGTCAGGGCTTGGTAAATAGGGGTGATGTACTGACGTCTGTTATTTTTGCCTGTCCCCACTGTTCTGATAATAGCCCCCAGATTTTGTGTGGGGGATCTTCCCTGCACACCATTTGATGTGATTCAGGCTGGTTGACCCCACTGGACCCTCTGTTCCTGGCACTGGAGTTTTGGGTAGAGAGACACAAAGTCCTAAGAGTCCAGAGGTCATTCAACCTGGCGGCAGAACCCCGACAAGACCGACTATGTGTCCCTGCTCCCCGGCCTCCTGGCTGCCCCGAGTCCTGACCCTCCCAGCCTTGCTCATCAGCCTCCCCCAGATCAATTCCCTCTCTGCTTACTGTTCTTCCCAGGGCTGGTCTCTTTTCCTTGCAACACAGACCCCTGCCCTGTAGAGCTGCTGGGAGCCAAGGGTGGAGGGGGATGGCACAGACCACGTCTAAACATGACATCTGTAGCCCTGGAGCTAGACTCAGAGGCAAACGTGGCCAGGTTGGAGCTGTGGGCAGGGGGTGGGACAGGAGACCAGGTGCGAGGCTGGAGGGGAGAGGCTGGCGCTGGGAGGTGGTGTTTACCTCCCCGGTTCTGGGGTGTGGCTGGGTCCAGACAAAATGCTCCACATTCACGGGGGACGAGGATCTGCCTTGGGGCTCCAGTTCAAGTCCTGGCACATGGACCAGGCCAGGGAAGGAAGGCCACCTTGGCTCTCCCCGGCTGGCTGCGTCCAGTGGCTCCAAAGCACCAGGGTGGAGCCCCAGCCCACCCCGGGGAAGAGGGCAGTGAAGTGAGGCCTCGGCGCCCCCGTCCAGGCCATGAGAGCAGCGCCCGGGAAGCACAGTCGTAAAGCACTGGAGTGACTCCCTCGAGGAAGCTGGATTTATGGGGCCCACTCATGGCTCTGCCTCATTTCAGATGCAGAGGCCGAGCTGGGGCATCACTCATGGAGGACAGCCCGAGCCTCGGGCACTCGGGGCTGAGCTCTCTCTCCAGGTGGGCGGCAGTTGGCTTGGGGGCCTCCCCAGCTCAGCCAGCCCCGCGCCATTTGGGCCAGAAGGAGGACGGCAGCTTCAGCACCTTGCTCCCTCTAATGGATGACCCTTCTGAATCCTGAGTATCAGGGCCCACTAGCACCCCGGGGACAGGAGGGACAGGTGGGACAGGTGGGTCTGGCGCTCAGCAGGAGACAGTGGTGAAGAAGCCAATCGGCTACATCTGGCTCTAAATCCTCCCTCTGCTAAGCCCCGCCTGGTGACGGAGGACGACTTGCTTCACTTCTCTGAGCCTCAGTTTCCTCATCTGTAAAGTGGGGACACCGATACCTTCCTCATCAGGATGTTGTGCAGGTGAAGGGAGGCCTTTAGTGTAGCATTTGCCTTATAATTAACCCTCAATAAATGGTAGCCATGATGTAGTATCAGGCATAATAATAAAAATATCTGCCTTTTCTTTTAAATCACATCCGCATACATAACCTGTCTTGGTCAGAAAGCAATGTTTCCCTGTTAGTGATGAGGGATCAAGCCTGGAGAGGTCAGGGGGCTTCCCGAGCTGCCGCGTGGGTTGGGGACAGGCCCAGGACTTAAGTCAGTGCTGTCTACTCTCCGTTCACTTCTCGTTCCAACAAGTGCCCACCCAAGGGAACGGTGACAAGAACAATGGGCTCCATCACTGAGGCTCCTGCGTCAGCCTCCTTGTTCCATTAATGATCAACTTTAACTCTAAAAAGAAGCCGCTGGCCAAGCAGGGTCAGTGCCCATAAAGAAGTCCCTGGAACTGCGTACGTGAGCGGCGGCGCAGACAAACACCCGATGAGCCCGTTGACACAGAAGCAGGTTTCTCAGCCTCAGCACTGTTGCCTCTGGGGCCAGACACTTCTTTGTTGGGGGCTGTTCTGTGCACCGCAGGATGTTTAGCAGCGTCCCAGGTCCCTACTCACCAGATGCCAGTAGCACCCCCAACCCCCAAACCAGCTGTGACAAGCAATCGTGTCTCCAGATGTTGCCCGGTATCCCCTGAGGGACAAAATTGCGCCTGGCTGAGAATCACTGCATGGAGACAGTCGAGGAAACCCTCCTGGAAGAGATTATTTTAAAAAGCAGGATGTGCAGAGGGCAGTTCTGGAAGGGTCCTGAGGGCAGCCCTCTTCAGTGCAGAGAAGGGGTCTAAGAGAGGCCCTACAGCGAGCCCGACGTCTGCAAATTCACCAGCGTCCGTCACAGCCTTCCTGATAAATGGCCACCAACCCGGGAGGCCCCTGCTCCTCCCTGGGAAATGGAGGTTTGTGGAGGATGGCCCATCCCAAATCACCAAGCCTCCCCTTTCATTCCTAGGGGACCCCAGAAAGGCCTAAGGGAAGGAACGCCCCACTGAGCCGGGGAATGCCTTCCCCTTACACCTGGCTCGCACCTGTGTGCGCCACACCTCCTGGCAGCACTGGCAGGTACCGTTAATCGTAATCACATGAGCTTCCTCCTGGTCTTGAGTACCCGGACTCAGAAAAGGGGAAATTTCCCCAAGGAGCTTGTCAAGGTGCTGCAGAGAGAGAACCTCATGGTGCTGAAACACCCCAAGAGGCCTCTGCCTGGCTTTCGAGGGACGCTGTCAAGACGTCCTGGCCTCACTGCCCGCCCCGCGTGCCAGCGTGGTTAGCACGGTTCATCTGAACACCGCAGTCCTTGCTTGTGGTTCTTTCTCTCCCACACTTTTTTTTCTTTGAGATAAAGTTCATAAATCATAAAAGTTACCCTTTTACGTGGTTTTTAGAATATTCACGAGATTGTGCAACCACCACCACTGTCTAATTCCAGAACACTCTCATCACCCCAGAAAGAAACCCTACCCATTAGCAGTCACTCCCCATTTCCCCTCCCACCAGCCTCCGGCAACGACTACTCTACTTTCCACCTCTTCCGATTTCCCCGTTCCGCACATTTCCTATGACTGGAATCATAACGTGGGGTCTTTTGTGACTGGCTTCTTTCACTCCGTGCAGTTTTTCAAGGGACGCCCACGTTGTAGCATGTATCAGGAGTACCTTATTCTTTCGCAGCTAAAAATACTCCACTGTATGGACAGACCACATCTTGCTCATCCACTCATCTGCTGATGATGTTTGGGTTGTCCGTACGTCTTGGCTACTGTGAATAATGCTACTGTGAACATTCACGTACGAGTATTTGTGAGGACGTATGTTTTTAGTTCTCGTGGATATATGCCTAGGAATGGAATTGCTGAGTCTTATGTGGTTCTTGCTTTTGACATCATAAAAACCTTGAAATCTGCCACACTAGGTCAGTCTTGGGGTATATCTGGGTTGGGATTCTGGGCTACCCTAAATCTCTGCCATCTTCCCATCTGGCTCCCCAAGGGACTGCCATCCCATTCCCAATACATCTTGGGTCCCCATGATGCTAGTACTTCTCTGGGTACACAGATATTCTGACAGTGTCTCCAAAATTCAGTGGAAGAAATATGTGAGATATTTATAACTTTGCTATGGCTTTTGGGGACATCTATTATCTAATGCTGTTTCATTAGAAGAACATGAAGACATAAAAATGAACTCAGGGAAAGGAATTCTGATTGGGGTCTCCAAGGCTTCCTGTAAAATACTGTGTAAGATTTCAGAAATGAAACTAAATTGTACATTAAATTTTTTATTTCGTTTAAGCTGACTTTTTGAAAAATGTTCTTAAGGGGTTTCCAGATAAAAGTCAAATCTGCTTGTTAATTATATCCCGAGCCCACCATCACGTGAGAAATTTTGTTTTTGTGACATCGACTTGATCTGATTAAGTTAATAGTCCAGGAGGTAATGACATCCCCTCTTTGCAGAGCTGGCTCTGGCCAGGCCCATTTCTGATCATTTTAACAACTCGACTGGGTCCTCTAAAAATTAAATGGAAGTTAGCCTCAGACCTGGAGGTACTTTTCCAGTCATTTACTGCCAGACCACGTCAATGTTCTAAAGAGGTTTCGAGTGTTACTCCTTTCTGAATAATTTATCATAGCTAATGAAAGCTTTAAAAATTGGCTAACATGAAAGGGAAACAGTCATTCCCACAGGTGTCCCAAATGAAGCCTTTCTGGGCAGAAGAGATGGAAATGCCCATTTCGGTGCCTGCAGCCCTCAAGCAATTCACTTGGTGGAGTTCACCTCCACGCAACAAGGATTCACTGCACATGTACTCTGAACACGCACTGCACAAACGAGACGGAAAGCAGTATTAAGGGGGTGTGTCAGACAGGATAGGATAAGTTATGCTGCAGTAACGAACAGCCTCACGAATGTCAGCGGTTTAAAATAAAAAACACTCATTTCTTACTGAGTCTGTTTATCTCACTCTCAAAAAGAAAGTAAAGCTCACGTGTGAGGAATGTTAATTTCTGCGTGGAGAGGAGGATGTTTACGGACTGACTTTGTAAAGCTGCTTGGATGTGGTACTACTTAGTTATTTTCTACTTCGTAAGGAAAGGGCTTCATGAGACGGTGGGCTCTCCACGCAGACGGCAAGCAACAGAAAGACAGGACCGCGATTTTGACCGCTGTCCCACTGGCTTTGCTGCCTTGCCACCAGGCCGAGCACAGAGAGGTGACCAGACACTGTGCAAGAGGCACAGAGTGGAACACAGACAGAGGTTGCACGCACGGGTCTGAAGCCTGCCTCTGGCATTCCCAAGCTGTGTGACTCAGACAGTTTTCTTAACCTCCCTGTGTCTCAATTTCTTCATCTATAAAGTGGGCGAAATATTAGTCTGTCCTTCCTGGTGTATAATGAAAAGAAACCAAATTAGAGCCTAGAAGCACCTAGAAGGGTCCCTTTGCATGTTGAAGGCACCATGTCAGTTTTTGATAAATAAATCCTGAGAGCTAGCATCTTCTGAGTGTGGATTTAGGAACCAAACTAAGCACTCCACAGGAGTATTTCACTGGATCCTCACCAATGCAGTAGGTGAACCAGGAGGACCAGTTTTCAGACGAGGAACTGGGGCTTGGGGCGGTAACTTGCCTGGGGTCCGATAACTAGTCAGAGGTGAAGCCAAAATCTGAACCCGGCTCTTCCCAACTCTAGGGCCGACACTCTTTGCTGTGAAGCTATAGAACTTCTTATTTGCAGAATAGAATAAAAAGAATAAAAAGGCTTGTGAGATAACTAATGAAAATGAGTGGGATTGTGCTCACTTCCCTTGATTCGAAGTGTAAACGCCACACTCTGTCTCCACGCAGCCTGTTAACATCCTTGGTTCCAACAAGCTCTCTGATCCCCTCACCGCGACCCTCTGCATAGGCTCCATCTCCTGGAACGCCTTCCAGGATTCCACTGCACCCTTCCCCTGTTAGCACATCCTGGACAAAGCGTAGTTAAACCAAAAACACCTCCACCCTCTCCCCTTCTACCTCCGTGTGTGCTACCCAACTGGCGGCCAAACGAGACGCCCACGGAGCCGACTTCTCTACTGCTATGTCCACAGTGCTGTCTCCATCCTCACCACTGCCCTGTACAGAGGACCCGGAGCTGCTCTCACCCCTGGGCTGACCCAGGTCTTGCTTCTCCTTGCTACAGTCACGCTGCCGAGAAAGGGGCAGGTCCCATCATCTGTTCGGGCCTCTTTCTTCCTTCAGTAAAGTTTGTGTCTTTCTTAAACGCACCTCCTTCCTTTCTCTCTCCATCAGGGGACAGGGGGTGAGGTCTGCTAATGTTATGCCAAGGCAGTACTTTGAGGAAGCACCCAGTGGAGAGACTTCCATGGTGCCATGCTTGCAAATGGTGACACAGTGATCTTCCAAAATACGGCAACACATAGAGCTGTGCTGATCCAAGCTCTTCTGTGCCTGTTTTTGTTTTGTTTTGTTTTGTTTTTAAGACAGGGTCTCATTCTGTCGCCCAGGCTGGAGTGTAGTGGTCTCATCACAGCTCACTGCAGCCTCAACCTCCTGGACTCAAATGATCCTCCCACCTCAGCCTTCTGAGTAGCTGGGACTACAGGCATGCGCCTGGCCAACCACACCTGGCTAATTTTTCTGTTTTTTGTAAAGATGGGGTCTTGCTCTTGCTCAGGCTGGCCTCAAGCAATCTTCCTGCGTTGGCCTCCCAAAGTGCTAGGGTTACAGTTGCGAGCCACTGCACCTGGCCTTCTGTGCCCTTTTTGCACAGCAAGGCACCCCAGGGCTTTCCAGTGAATTCTAGGCCGCCCAAAGAATCATCAGTTCCCCCAGTCTGTAGTGTACACCTGCTATGTGCCAGGCTCTGTTCCAGGGCCTGAGAATCAGAGCAGGGCAGGACAATGTCCCTGCACCCATAGAGCTTATATCCAGGTGGGAAGGTGGAGATGGGGCCGTCACAGGCTGGTCTGAGTGCAGGACAGGTACACGACACGTGGCCTCGCTAAGATGTGGGCCTTGAGTTTGGAGAGCAGAGGAGGCCTGAACTCTGAATAGGAAAGCCCAGGCTTGGGTGGGGGGAGGGTACCCGAGAGGACCACGCACAGGTCAGGCCTGTCCTAGATAGAGGCATATGGTACCTATTTGCAGGAACGTGACCTAGAGGCCTGTCCATGGATTACAGACCTCTGAGGGGGAGAAGAGGCCAGACCCTGAACGGAGGCTGGAAACTAGCATGTCTAATTGGAGAGACCAAGTACAGATGGGAAGAGAGAAGGGGGCCAAGTGGGAAGGGGACAGTTCTTCCCACAAGGAGCTCACATTAGTGGAGGTGGTGTGAGGACAGACAAGACACAGCAAGCAACAGTACACTGTATGAGGTGGAAGGAAACAGAGCAGGCCGTGGGGACGAAGAACGGGGTGCTGGCGAGGGGTTCCTGTGTTAGACAAGGCTTTCTGAAAGGTGACGTCTGTGCAGAGACCTGACTGATGGGGGCCCAGGGGGAAGAGCACCCTAGGCCAAAGGAGCAGCATATGCAAAGGCCCTGGGGGAGGGAGTGCCAGACAAGCCACAGGCAGACCAAGGCCAGAGAGGCTGGTGTGGGTGAGCACACATGCAGGTGGCAGGAGACAAGACAGAGAGGGTGTGAGAACCAGATCCCACAGGGCCTGGAGGGAGGTTGGGCAGATTTAGGGGATGTTCTGGAGGTTCTAATGAATGGTAGAGAGCATGCACTTTGAGGATGTCATGAAGCCTGAATTTGAAAGTAAACTTAGCCTCAGGGAGGGGAGCAAATCTGTGACTTCATCAAGATAAAAAGGCTTTTAAATCCCTCTCCAAGTACCAGGTGTGTCTACAAGTACCTACTGCCTGCCTTGCACAGAAGGAGATTGGGCTAGGCTTGTGCTCACTGCCAGCCTGCTGTAGGACCCCGTGTTTGTGCTGTCGGGCAGTCCATCCGCACACCCCCGCAGTGTGACAGAGTAATGCGTGCGTTCATGGACTGCCTCTCATTGCATCTGTACAGCTTGTGACAGATGCTGACACCCTGTGGTGTGCAGGAGGGGCTTCACTGGCTCCCAAGAGCCTACTGTGTGCATCTTTCCCCAACTCTGCCATCAGGGGCACCCAGTCAGTAGCTTAAGCATTTACACCACGGGAATTGGCAAACACCACTCCCGCCGGCCCTGGGCCCTGAGAGAACTGGTTGTTAAACACTTGCCAGCACACCACTGGCTATACCCATTTGGCAGAGGAGGCAACTGAGGCTCAGGGAGATAAAGGCCCACAGCCCAGGGGAGGCAGCGCTCCAGGTCCAGGGATTTGTTGCCTTTTGCCAGTCTGTGTATGATGGTCAACGATCCTGGTAGTAGACACTCCAGGGATGGCTGCTGAGGTTACATTTCAGATGCCGTAGGAATTTTTAGGGATTTCCGCATCTTTGTCGGTTCCTAACTGTCTGGGTTAGATTAAAGTCAGAAATCCCCGTTGGGCATTCCATGAAGTGGGCGACCCTCTTGCTGACCCTTAATGGCATTTCTTACAAGAGGCTCCTACAATATAACCCTGGGGAGTAAGGCCTGGGAAGCCACCTCCAAACCAGGCTGTGTCCTCAGGAGCCTGGGACAGGAGAGCAGAGGCTCAAGGTGAGACTTCAGCAAATGCCACTTACATAACTGCTCATGAACAAAAGGTCAGGCCTGTCGTATTACTTTTGATTCCACTGAAAAAAACCAATCTAGTTTTTAATTTCCCCAGGTGGAGGCTGCAGGCTGTGTGGGTTCATAGGGTGCTGTCGGGGGTGCAGCCTGGGGCAGGGAGGCCTGTTTGCCAGAAAAGGACCCACACAGAGGGCACTCTTGGGGCTGCACAGGAGTCCCTACACCCCAAGTCTTACCAGCTTCAATTACAAGCTGGACCCTGTTTCGATCTGTTTTGAGCCACAGAGGGTAAGGAAAGCTGTGAGTAGGAAGAATAAAAGCAAATATTTATTGAACCCTTACTATATGCCATGAACCATTCTAAGCAGAGACACGCTCATTTAATCCCCACAATGATCCCACGACCAGGTGCTCTCCGTACCCTCATTCCCACTGTGCAGCCAGGTGAGCGGATACAGAGAGGTGAGATGATCTGTTTGAGGTCACATAGCTGACAGGGGGTAAAGCTGGGGTTTGAGCCCAGCTAGTCTGCCTCCAGGTTCTCAGCCCCTAACTGCTAAGCTGCATGGGGTAGAAGGATGTTGATGTCAGCCACGAAGCATAAGGACATGCTCTGAATGTGTCAAACGTCTCCTCAAAGGAGCATGCGGAGGCCGGGAGTGGTGGCTCACACCTGTAATCCTAGCACTTCGGGAGGCTGAGGTGGGAAGATGGCTTGAGGCCAGGAGTTCAAGAACAGCCTGAGCAACATGGCAAGACCCTGTCTGCACAAAAAATACAAAAATGAGCCAAGTGTGGTGATGCACACCTATAGTCCCAGCTACCTGGGAGGCCGAGGCAGGAGGGTCGCTTCAACCAAGGAGTTTGAGGCTGCAGTGAGCTATGATGATGCCGCTGCACTCTAGCCTGGGTGACAGAGTGAGACCCTGTCTCAACAAACAAAAAAAAGAGCCTGGGGAAATGCCTGGGGTCCCTGGCGCTCCCCTCAAACCTCTCCTTCTGTTCAACAAACCCAGGCTTCCCCCAGGGATGCCGTCACCGAAACCCAATTTGCTCAGCCACCATTTCCTGCCGGGGCCACTGCAGTCATCTCCTAACAGGTCCCTGCAGCCAGCTTTGCCTCCTCCCCATCACCGTGGGGGGTGGGGGTCCATAGCTGTCCTGCTGAAAGCCATCAAGAGACTCCATCGCCTTGACACAGCACACACAGACCTGTCTGGCCTGACCGTCACCTCCCCCAGCCGCTTTCCCAATGTAGTTGCACCACCTGCATCCCAGTCGTCAAAGGCATGGCGCTTTCCCTGCCTCTGAGCCTTTGTGCATGCTGTTCCTCATGCTTGGCACACCCCCCCCCCTGCTTCCTGCATTCACTGGTTCCTCATGATGCCACCTAAGGTTCCTCTCCTTGTGGAAGCCACCTGACCTCCAGGTTGAGGTCAGGGACCCTCTGGGCTTCCACTGCACCCAGAAGATGGCCACGGAGTTCTTCGGACCTCGTGTGGTCACTGATATTCTCGTCTGCCTATGTGCAAACAGATGACCGTGAGACTCCTGTGGGCAGGGATGCTATCTTGTGTGTTTTTGTTTCCTTACCACGTAGCGGAGTCTCTGGCACACAGCAGGTGCTCAGTAAATAACCACCAACTGAATGAATGAGTGGATGGCCACCTTTGGATGATCTACCTTTCGACCCAGGTGGCAATTCTGATTCACGTCCTCCATGTGACAGCCGCAGGCAGCACTGTGCTGGGTGGGTGGGGGTGGGGAAGGGCACGGGAAGCAGGAGGCACATGAAAGGGGCCAGAGGAGGCGTCTGGAAGTAGAGTCACAGTTGTGCCAACTGAAGTCCCTGAAGCACTGACCGAGGTCACACTGGTAACGTGGCTGCTCCTCCGGAAAGGAGAGTCCCACCCCCACGGCCGGCGGATCACACGGCAACGACAGGGATCCCACTGTGGCTGCTGCCGGGATCACACGTGCTGGGCAGAGCGAAGCTGCGTGTGCTCGGAGATCAAAGGCTGGTGGCTTGTGCCTCCTGCCCTGGCACCTCAGGCAAGCGTGCCGGGGAGGCCAGGAGCCGCTCTCCACAATAGGACATTCTGGAAGCTTGCCCAGCAATGTCACCACCTCGGCTTCTGCCTTCTCCTGGGGACTGAGCCCACTCTCGCCGGCCTCAGTGGACCTCTGGGCATTTTCCCTGCAGTGTCATCAGGTACTCTGTGGGCAAGTGGGAGAGAAGACAGAGAGACCAGAGGCAGGTCCAGTGACCAGGGTGACATTTCTCCACCTGCTCCTGAGAGTGGGGTTGTGAAATCACATGGAGTCTAATAAGTACAGAGTGCTGGTTCCTGGGCCCAACAGAGCAGAGGGGGGCATTTGGGATGGGGGTACACGCCAGCCAATATGCAGGTTTGGAAAGGGTTGTGTCAGGATGAGTCCCCGAGTGATATCTGGGGACAGAAGAAGGAACAAGCAGAGCAGTTTCCAATATGCAAGCGTTGATGGCTCAGCCACTGACCTGGGCCCCCAGCTGGCAGGAAGAGCCCCCATGGCAAGCTCTGCATCCGGGTGCTGAAATCTCAGCAAAGCACCAGGAGAAAGGCTGTCCCGGCAGATTAACAGTGATGGGGCAGGGTTCAAAGAGGGCCGGCGTTTGATGGTTTGGAGGCATCTCAAGGCGGTTTCGAGTGCTGGGCTCTCTGTTAAGTACAAGGTGAGCAAGGAAGGAAATGGGGGTGGAACAGGGTGAGACTCGGAAGAGGAGGAAGCCATATGGATGAAGGCCCGTCCTCCCTCCCACCCTCCAGTGCTGGATGTGGGGAAGGCCACGTCCCTGGCTGGAGGCATCTGGACAATCACTGGGATGACTTCCAAACAGAAGAGCTGCCACATGCTTACAGCTAACAAAAAGCCCCTTCACGTTTCAGGGTGTTGTGAACATTCTGGGGTTAGAAAGTGGTGATGGTTGCACAACTTTGTAAATATACTAAAAATCACTGAATTGTACACTTTAAAATGGTGAATTTTATGGTATATGACTTATATCATGGTATAAAAAAAGTGGGAATCGTCCCTTTTATTTCATCCATATCCCAACCTGGGTCAGGAAATTCAAGGAACCAAGATACGGTGAGTCGGTTATAGGAGACCATATTCTGCAAAGAACGGAAACCAATAGAAGAATCCTCTGCAACACGGTGGTGAGGAGGTGTCATCTGGTGGGCGCCTGGAGCAATCTGTAGCCAGGGCGTAAACTTCAGTTAAACAAGCACATTTACGGTGAGCCACATGCTGTCTGGGCTCGCAGGGTTTAAAAAAAATAGTAAAATGAGGAGATCAGAGTCTTTGCCGTCAGCGTAAGAAGGGAGAGTGAGACAAGGAAACAGGGAACTTGAGCTGAACGTGCCATTGGCAGGAGCACTGGAGGTTTAGTGCTAAGGAAACTCAAAGGAGGGCAGAGTCCCATCTGGTCACCGGGCCCAGGAACAGGACGTGGAGTGCGGACTCCGAGGTGGAGCTGGGCGGCTGGTGAGCTCCTGGTGGGTGGGTGGAGGTCATTCCGGTGGGTGGTCTGGGTGGAGGCACAGGGGGAGTGGACGCTCAGCGGCTGGGAGACACAAAGCGTCTGAACTTGCTGGCACAGGAGGGCGGGCCGGGACGGTGCGTAGAGTCCCACAGGCCCGCTGAGGGAACGGGTGGTTTGGTCTGTTGAGACAGACCTTGTGGGAGAGCGGCTTAATCAGATGTGTCCTTCCCCGCCTCTGGGGTGGCTCTGGTTGGACGCGGTGAAGCAGACAAGGTTTGCTTCTGGGAGCCCTCCCCGCAGTCCCAGCCCCCAGATTCCCGGCCCGCCTCTGTCCCCAGGGCCCTCGGCCTCGGTAGGCTCACCCCCTGGGAGACGCTCAGTCAACATTAGAGGAGGGAATGAACGAGTGCGCCTGACACACAAGACCTTCACCCCCCCTGTCAGTGGCCCAGTCCTTCAGGATTCTGCGAGGGAAGAGCCAGTCTGGACACGCGTTCCCATGAAGGCATTACAGGAAGTTAACGATGACCCTCCCAGGCAAGATGACTGCATTTGTAAAGAGATGCTCTGGAGGACATCTTAACGCAGGGGATTCTGGCAGCGGTGTCTCAGGATGTTGCAGACATCAGAGGTATCTGTCCACAGGCCTCAGATCACACAGCCTCCCTTCTTGGGTGACCTGCCACATGCCTGAGTATCTTAAAGGTGATGCAAGTGCAGAAGAAAAGGCATCTCTGTCTGGGCAGGTGAGTGTCGGGAGCAGCAGAGTCACCACAGTGAGGCCTCTGGGTCGTAAGCTTTGACGGGGGCCCTTTGGTGCCTGGTGCTCTAGGATCTACCTGGTCTCGGTGCATCTTTTATTCATGCAGACAGGAACCAGGAGCTCACAGCCCATCACTCTAACAGCCTGATGTCGGGAAAAGAAAACCTCACACATGTCTGCGCTGCATCGATCTTCCTGGACAGAGACTGTTCTTGAAGGTTTTGTGAGCAGCCTCCCCATGAATTCAGTCTACCCACTCCAGCTTCCCTGAGGCGCCCCTTAGTATGTGTGGTTAATCACAATTCATCTGGGCTAGGGATTCATCTTCCCTACCCCACTCTTGTTGGAGTCCAAACCATCTTTTTCCATCTGCCATATATTTGCCTTTTGGCTGTGCTCCTGGAGGCAGAAATCCCAGGAGTGGATGAGCTTGCAAGGTTGGAGGCCCCGGAGTCAGCACTTGCCCTTCCCTAGCTCCCAGGGTTGGGGGTGGGGGTGGAACGGTAGCACAGAGGCAGGGTTGGCCCCCTGGGCATGAGACCTGGGCAGGTGTACAGGTCTGCAGGCTCAGAAGTGCCCTGTGCTTGGTTTCACGCTGTGCTGTTGCTGTCTTGAAATCCTTAATTTTTGACTAAGGGGTCTCATGTTTTCCTTTTTGCTCTAGGCCCCCCAAATTATGTAGCTGGTCTTGCACAGAGACCTGGCTCTTACTGCTGATTGGCTTGGTTTTCTTCTGGGGCCACTGACATGATCCTAAGTCTGGCTGATCTTTCAAAAATATAGAGTCATTGATAACGAAGCCTATATTGAATTGGTTCCTCTTGCTTTCTCCCTATAGCCTCTGTCCTGGTTCAGGCCTCACCATTGCTTCCCTGGGCTACTGGGGATTCCTGACAGCTGTCCTTCCCTCCAGAGTAATGCAGGCCTACAGGGCTGCTGTGCAGCACAACTGCGGGAGGTGAGGGCCAGTCATCTAGGACACACCATGAAAGGTCCCCTGGAGTGCCACTCTGTATTCTACATGAACGATGCCTCTGGAGTTGTGCAAGGCAGAGGCTCTGCAAAGTAGTTGTTAATCGCAGGAACAGCCAGCATTAACTAAGCCCATATTATATTGCAGGTAATACATTAAGCACTTTGTATGCATTTGCTCAAACATTTAATCCTTACAACTACCCAGAAGCAGGTAGTAGTCCTGTGGTCACCTTAGGGATGGGAAAAGTGATGCTCAAAGAGATTAAGCCGAGCGTACCAGCTGAGAGCCGGATGCCAGAGTCCAGATCCCAGGTTCAAATGCCAGCTTGATCGCTGATCGGGTCTTAGCTTTGAACAAATTATTCAAAACATCATTGTGCCTTAGTTTTCTTCCTATAATATCGAAATAACAAGAAAAATAAATGCCGGCTGGGCATGGTGACTCATGCCTCCAATCCTAGCACTTTGGGAGGCCGAGGCGGGAGGATTGACTGAGGCCAGGAGTTCGAGACCAGCTTAAGCAAGAACAAGATCTCTTCTCTACAAAAAAATACAAAAATTAGCAGGGCGTGGTGGTACACTCCTGTAGTCCCAGCTACTTGGGAGGCTGAGGCAGGAGGATTGCTCCAGCCCAAGAGTTTGAGGTTTGAGGTTGCAGTGGGCTATGATGATGCCACTGCAGTCTAGCCCAGGTGACAGAGTGAGGACACTGTCTCAAACAAACAGAAAAAAAAAAAAATAAGGAAAGAAAAATACTTGCCTCATAGTGTTGTAATCTAAAGATTATAAGAGTCAATATAGGTAAAGTATTTAAAACACTCCACAGCACATGCTAAATGCAATATACATGTTAACACATGTATTGGCTATTATTAACACATTCAAGGTCACATAGGTGCAAAGTGGCCCAAATCAGACGCGAACTCAACAGAACCAGAGTTGCAAGTCTGTGAGATTAACCACTGGCCCACACTGTCTTCCAGGAAGGGGACCAAGAAATACCACTGTGAGAGCAATCAGCAAAGCTTGCCTAATTCAGTCTAAGTCTAAAGATGTTTGGTGTCAGGAGTTGGAAATTAATAAGCAGAAGAACATGATTCACAATGTTAACTCTTATCCCTGAATGTATGCTGTTCGTTAGCTCAGAAATGGGTAATTTCCCTGCACTTCTAATGGCACTGCACTGTTTACTACAAAATTCATGCTGGCATCTTCCCGTATAGTAACAATATTGTTACAATATGAGATGTCAGCACAACATCCTTCTATTAAACGTCTTGCAGGAGCCCAGGGGAGAGCGCCAGGGTTACGTGAGAATTACAGGGTGTGCAAATTGTTCCGGCACCCGCTGTATACAAAGGTATTTTTTTTTTCTTTATCCTGATTTAGTGAGTGGGAAAGGGAGCGAGTGAGTGCATTTTAAAGACAGGCATCAGGTTATTTAGATCCAGAGCTGTGGCCTTTCTAGGTAAATGGCAGATGAAAATGAAATGCACTTACAGTGGCTCCTTATTTGAGCTTGATTTTCTTACAATTCATTCAAGGTGCCAAATCACCATGCCCGGTTAGGCCCAGTGTGAGGTTTCAGCTCTATGTGCTCACAAAGGACGTATGATTGAGGAAGTGTTTGCTCCAAATTACCTCTGATCTCCGCGAAGAACGGATGGCTCCAATGCCATATGCAAAAATCACACTGCCGCTCCCCAAACTACCGCTGACCTTGAAGCCAATGACAGCACTGCCCGGCTCAGAAAATATTAACTATAGAGTTACCAGTGGGAGCGGGCATATGAGCGGTAAATTATTAATAACCAGTAGCCCGTACTGCAGGTGCCCAACATACAAATGACAAGAAAGTACATCAGATTTAGACTATTGTAAGATGGAGCTGGGGAATTATGGGGTTATGCCATGTAGGAGCTTGTTTGATTAAATAAATGGTCTAATAATAAGAATTATATTAATAATTATGATGATGATAAAAACTCCCTTTTGTTGAGCACCTACCACATGTTGGGCATTTTGCTAAGCACATTATACACAAGGACATCATTTGATCCTAACAACGATTCTGCAAGATCGTTATTACCACTCCCATTTTACAAGTGAGGAAACAAGTGCAGAGATGTTGAATTAACTTGTCTGATAGACGAGAAGTGCCAGGGGTGAGGTTTCGATCTACAGATAGCTGGCTCGCGCCTATGCCTTCCACCCCATCACATGCCAATATGCCATTATTATTATTTTTTCAGTCCTAAGCCCAGCTAGGCAGTGAGCAACATTGCCACTACTTCTAGAGTAACAATTAAATAACAATAACAATGAAACCAATTACAACAATTGTAAGAGCTAAGAGCCAAATGTACATTATTTTATGTTCACAACAATTCTCTAAGAAAGGTATGAGTTTCATCCTCATTTTAAAGATAAGGAGAGAGAGGCTTTGAGAGGGGAATAACTTGTCTTGGGCCATAATGACAGGGATGTGACTATGAGGTCTGCAGTGGGTCAGAGCAGGACAGTCACTGGGGCAAGGGAGCAACGCAAGCTCCCACTGAGGTGTGGCAACTTCCTACAATGCCGGAAGAACGGACCTCCCCTAAGGTGTCCATTCTGGCCACAGGGTAACACCTGGCCGCCATATTTGTTCTCTATGACTCCACTCTTAGTCCATAGCTGGTTGGTTCCCAAGTGAACATCTGACCAAAGCTGTCCAACCAGAGTCCTTCTCTCAAAAACCTGAACTGAGAGACACAGAGCCTGACACCTGGTCAGTGGTAAAGTTCCCCAGGGAAGGTTGAGAAGGTTCTCCAGTGGAGGTTCATGGGGCTGCCCTGCTTTCCCAATCTTCCTGAGGCTCTGCTGTCAACATTTTTTGGAGTCCATGAGACATACCAATATTCCTCGAATAAATTCCCCTTTCTCCTTAATTTAGCTCACTTTGGTCCCCTTGCAGCCAAATGAATCTTAGTTAACAACCACTGCCACTTGTTCAGCACCTTCTAGAAGCTTGACATTACACACTACCACGTTGACATGTTAATCTCTCAATGTACCTCCAAAGTATCATCTCATTTTACAGATGAAAGAAAAATGTAAGCAGTCAAGCTGAGATTGAAATCAAGATGTATTTGGCTTCTAGAACTCCCCGTATCCAATTCTTGGCTGCCTGGAAAAACTGTCCTCAGGCATGGTGACATCACTCCAGGACAGCGCTGGCATTTCTTCCTGCCAGTCCCAGAATTTCCCTTCTTTAATTTGCAGGTTTCTCTGGTCAGGAGCAGCCTTTGAGTGACTTAGGATGCTGTTCATGGTGCCTCACCTTTAATCCAGGGAGAGAGGAGGAGGTCTTGCAGAGAATGGACACCTCCCCGGTCCCCTCTGTGATGTCAACTTGGCTAAGCCACAGTCTCCCGTTATTCAATCAAACACTCATCTAGGTGTTTCTGGGAAGGTGTTTTATAGATGTGATTAAAGCCCACAATCAGTTAACTTTAGGTAAAGACGATTGTCCCAGATAATCGAGGTGGGCTTGGTCCACTCAGTGGAAAGGACTTAAGAGCAGAGCTGAGGCTTCCCTGATCGAGGAGAAATTCCACCTGTGGCAGCAGCTTCACACCGCCCCCCCCCACTACCTGCTGGAGAGTTCCAGCCTGCCCTTCCCGACAGCCTGCCCCACGGATCTCAGACCTGCCTCACCAGCCCACACCATCGCCTGAGCCAATTCCTTGCACCAAATCTCTTACTATATATCTCCTACTGGCTCTGTTTCTCTGGCTGAACCTGACTGGCACATCCTCCTTAGGGGCCCCTGCTGCCCACAGGTGAGGACCCCGCCGTTTGGCATGGTCTCAGCCCACCTCTCTAGCTTGGTTCTCGTGACCTGACTCATCGCGCTCTCTCTGGCTCCAACTCAGCCACATGTCCCCCCAGCCCCCGCCATCACAGTCCCCACCAGGCCAGGTCTCTCGTGCATCCAGGCCTTTGTTGGTGCCAGGGGCTCCGTAAGGTGCCTGCCCGCCAGAAAATGCCTCCCCGCAGCCAGGACTCAGCTCAGCGCCACCTCCTGCGTGGAGCGGACCCTGAGTTCTTCAGTCAGGCCACGGCGCTCTTCCCGCTACACTCAGATGGTTCAGGTCAACAGCAGCACAATCATTTCTTAGCATTTTTCCATTTCCTTGGCTTAGCTGTCCTCACTGTGAGGACAGAGAGCGTGTCTTTTCATCTCTTATCTCTATGGCTTAGCTCGGGACAGGGCACATAGATAAGTTTTTGTTCAATGAATGCATAAATGCAGCCACCCGTGCCTAGGTCCTGTTTTTGCAGGAGAGATGTTCTGGAGCAGAACCTGGCCTCTCAGGGTCACCTTGAAGGACAGTTGGCATTTATCAGTGCTCCACACCTGGGCTCTTCCTCTTTGCAGTGGCTCAGTCTGCAAAAGGAGCCCCTGCTGGTGAGATTTCTCTGTCCTCCCTGCCTGGCTTTGGGCTCCATTATTAGGACGAATTCCTACATGACCTTTAAGATTAAAACTAAATGTTCTGATCTCTCCCCAGACAGGTATTAGGTAGTGGAAATGGCATTTTGCAGGGACTATGTTGAGTAGCAAACTCCAAATATCAGCCTCATCACATTCTGCCATGTTCCAGCCAATCTAAGCGGCGGCTACGCTGAGCACTCGGGGCTGGGCACCCCAAGGGCAGCGATTGTCTCCGTTTCCCACGCGGGCTCCAGTGGACATCTCTCTGGAATCTTTTGAGAAGCTACTGTCAAGGGAAATGACACCTGAGTCCTTGGCATTGCCTCTGCCAGCTGGGACTACTGCGGAGAAGAGGGTTATCTGCAAACAAAGCTTAGCAGGCCTGTCAGGAAAAATTAGCCCTGTGCAGATGCCGCCAGGCCTGCTGCCATAATCTGTAATGAAAACATTTGCAACGAGGCTGGGGGGATGCCTCGACTCTGGGGCTCCTCCAGCAACTCAGGGAAACCACAAATGCCCTTAATCAGGAAACATACTAAGACTTCCTAAATTTGGATTCCTTTGATTAAAGGGAAAACCTAATTAGATAATTGTTTCCATAGAAACCTAGGTATATTTATTATTGCTTTTATAAGCCTCTTCAATTACCCAAATGAGGGAACATGCTTTTACCGTGGTCCAAGTTTACAGGGAGATGCATCTCCATGAGGAGCTAAGGGTATCTATCTGTAAGCTCACTTATGGGGTGAAAGAGGATGAGGTCCTATCCTTGGCATTATAAACAACCACTAGTTTCCACTGATTACAGTTTTGATGAGAATAATAGCAAACACATCTAGAGCGTTCTTATGCGTGCCAAACACAGTTGTAAACCCTTTACGAAAAGTCTGTAAGGCAGATTCCGTTCTGTCCATTTTGCAGACGTGGGCACTGAGGCTCGGGGAGGTGACGGGATTTGCCCAGAGGCACAGAACTAGAAGTGGCGAGTCATAATTGGGACGCGCAGAACATGGAACAGGGAATTCAGTCCACATGCACATTACCAATGACTGAAGATCTGTTATTCCTGGGGGCTGAATTAACATTAATTTAAAAATAATAATAGCATACCTTGATTGAGCATGTTTATGTGCCGGGGATGATGCTAAGTGTTTTACACATCATTTTCTCATAATCTTTAGAACACACTGAGGTGGGGGCTGTTATTATTCCTATTCTACAGATGAGAAAACTGAGGCTCAAAGTGATTGTTACTCCCTCTGTTGATGGGTTTTAAAGGTACGAATTATTATAGGAGGAGCCGAACAGCCTCTAAGTCAGTAAGCTTCAACCTTGAATTTGTCTGAGGACTGAGAAGACCCCCTCCTGTCTGCATCCCTCAGCTTTCTACATCCCCATTTGCTATTATAAATTAGGCCAAATCACAGCTGTTCAATTTGCATTCAGATCCTGCATTCATACAGGCTGCTCGAGCACACGTTTACGGTTGTAAACATCCCCTTCTGAAGCTGACCCTGTGCTTAAGAAAACACAGTAATTCACTTTAAAATCTGGCACCCGAAAAGAATTGTTTTAAATGGGGATATGATTTCTTAGCACTTGAAACTGAGGTTTATGCCTTTTAATGTAGTACGTTATTTACTCTCCGGCTCCGACAGTGCCCTCGCCGCTCCACTCAACAGCCTCTGGGCTCCTGTAACCCCGGCTGCTGGAGATACTTTGCTTTTCCAGAACACCAGATACTCTGAGCTTCTCTCCTCCATTTCCAAGTCAAGATAAAAAATACTTTTGAACTTTAAAGTTTTCTCTGTTTATACTTCAGTCAATAGCAGAGTTCAAGACTCAACCCACTCCTGGCTGGTGATCATTCGTCATTGTCCCTACGATGTCGGAAGGAAAATCATGCACATTCACGCCTCTGAGTGCCCGCAGTGTGTCAGGCGTCCTGCTAAGCACTATGTATTTTTTTTATTTCATTTTGCTGATGCATCCTTCGTCTCTAGACTAGTACTCTGTCTTAATTGCTAAATGCCTAGGTCCCATGAAAGAGCTAAGAAGTTTATTTATAGTCTTGCTTAATTTTCACACCAACCCTATGGGCAGGTTCTAATTACCATCGCCATTTGACAGATGAGAAACCGGAGGCTCCGACAAGTTCTGGAACTCGCCAAGGCCCTGCAGGCAGTGAGTGGGAGGACACAGGTTCATCCATTCACTCAACAGATAGTTTTCAGGCTAACGAAGGAATAAATGAACGCATAAACAAGCTCTTCCACATATTCCAGAACGCAGGAGACACTGTCAACCTACCAATGGAGGAGGTCATGCATGCTAGAGATGCGTGCCAGGACTGAAACAGAGCAGGAGAAAGGGGAGGCTGGGAAGGGACAGGCTGGCCAGGTAGGGTCTCTCTGAAAATGTGACATCTAAGCCGAGACCCGAAGGACAAGGCGGAGGGGGCTGTGCAAAGAGCAAAGATCGGGTCAAGGCTCTGAGGCAGAGGCAATAGCAAGTCAAAAGCCCTAAAGAAGAAACATGTTTGGCTCAGAATTAGTTCTGATGCCCTAAAGCCTTTCCATATTCTAAAGCTCTCCCTTGAGACTTCTACAACACCTGGGATAATATCAAGACCTACCTCATGGGTTTGTTGGGAAGAATTAATGAGATAAAGCTTGTCAAGCACTTAGCAGTGAGCCTGACACAAACGAAATGTTGCCTGTTATTGCAACATCGTCATTAACCCCAGGTACACTGCAATTAGCATCAGCAATGAAGGAGATCACCTATACCCATCACCAGCATTGCAATAGCTCTGGAGGAGTAAACTTCTGGTGTGATGTTTGCCTGTCACCTCGCTTTGGGAGAGGACACTGGTAAATCAGCTGCCAAAAAAAGAGAGAGTTAAATGAATTCTCTGTAGAATGATTGGGCTGTTTAGAATACATAGCACCTTAATCCCAGGAAAAAATAACAAAACCAAACCCTTTCCAGGAACTATTCAGAGAAGAGAGCCTGTCGAAAGGAAATTAACAAAGTGCACAGCATATAATCAATAGTAATCAGCCCAGGAAATCAAAAAGAAAGCAATTGCCCTGTAGACCTACATCTCGTTTGTTTAGTATTTCCGCGAGGTCAGGGCCCAATGCCAATCCATTACGGTTCTTGAATTCAGAGGTAAACATATTCATGAGCTGCCCACAGCAAGGGGCAAGCCCCCTTTGTCATCCAGAACACCAGCACGTGCAAAGGCCCGGGAGGGTCTGCAGGTGCCCTCGGAAGTTTCTGGTTCTCCCTCCAATGTCAAGGGCTGGGAGCCTGGAGTCACCAGGAAAGCCCCAGAGGAGTCCACATTGTCTTTTAGTGGCAGAAAACACAAAAGAGTCATAACTTCTGCAGTCTCGAAAAAGGCCAGGACTCTCGTACGCCAGACCAATCAGGAAACTCGACGTGGTAGGTGGTGTTGCCAAAGACGACTGCAACGGTATTTCCCATCCCACGTGGTCTTTTGGGAAGGGGCCTATGGGGAGGTGGAAACGATTTGTCCCCCCGTGGATTTGAGGGGCCCCTGTCTTCTGGTCTGGGGGACACAGGGCAGGTGACACTGGATAACTTCTGAGGCTGAGCCTCAGGGACCTGCAGCTTCACTTTTGCCGCTGGGACACCCACTCTGGGGATTCCCTGCTACGAAAAGGAGCCGGAGCTTGTCGCATGACAAGAGCCACATGCAAAAAGAAAGAGAGAGGTCTCAGGTCCCCAGGCGTCCCATCCAGGTGCCAGGCCTGTGAGTATAGCCACCCAGCTGCCATGTGAATGCAGCCTGGTGAGAGGCCTCCGTGGGGCAAGAGACGCCCGGCTCAGCTCTGCCCCCGTCCCTGACCTACAGACCTGTGCGCAAATAAATGGTTGCTGTTTTAAGCCACTAAGTTTCGGGGATGTTTGTTACGCAACAAAAGAGAGCGGGAACATCAGACAAACAGTATCTATGATGTGTGTGGCCTTGGGGCTTCCCGAGGACCTGTGGGCATGCAGGGTTGTGATCAAAAGGGGAGGTGGCACTGGTACCGAGTTCTGCCTCCAGAAGTACACTCAAGAGACTTTCTCCCTGTACGTTCCCCTGGGCTAAGGTGGCCTGGAAGTTACTTGAGCAGTGTGTAGCCGGGTGAAAGCACGTCGTCATTCACAAGGGTCTCACCCAGAGGTTTCTGACCACACTGGGACGTTCTGCTGCAGAACCGAGAGGAGCAGTAGGTGTGTTCGCACTGTTCTCTGGGGCTGTTCTCTGCAGGCTGACTGGCAGGGACTTCCTGCCCTTAAGGAGCTCGCATTCCATGGGGTGGGGAGCAGGAAGAGAAAGCAATAAACATGTGCTAGATAAATAAACAGGCAGGATCCCTTCAGCTCTGGAAAAGTGTTCTGAGAAAGATAAAAGGGGCCACGTCCCAGCAGTGCCTGGAAGGGGCTACTTTGGGGAGGGGGAAGCGAAGGCCCTTCTGGGATGTTGGAACACAGACGTGAGTGACGCTGAGGAGGCAGGGTGACGAGAAGGTCTGGAGGAAGAAGGAAGAGCAATTGCAAAGTCCTTGAACATGCCTGGCTGGTCCGAGGGACAGAAAGAAGGCCCTAGAAGGCAAGCGGGAAGCAGAGGGAGAGTGAGTGGAGGCAGGGGCAGGCGGGAGAAGGGAGGAGGCACACGGGCTGTGGAACCAGGCTTGGCATTGATCCTGGCAGCGCAGGAAGCCTCTGGAGGGGGAGTATTGCCTCACAGTGGCTATACCTGAGCCCCTGAGCCAGCGAGACCTGGGTTCAAATCTTGGTGCCCTCTCTTATCAGCTACACGGCCTGGGGCACCTCTCGGAGTCTCAGTTTCTTCATCAGATAAAAGGAATAAAGAAATGCCCACTTGAGAGTTCTTATGAAGGTTAAATGAGATACCCTTGATGTGCTTAGCAGAATGCCTGACACACAGCAGGTACACAATAAATGGTGGCAGTTAGTCATCTTGGACCACAATCGGTAAGTTGAACCACGTAAGAAGGAGAGGTATTCGAAGGAGAGCTGGTCACCGGCCCTAATGAAGCACCAAGTTGGGTTGAGTCAGTGCAGTGAGAGCAGATCCCCAGGAGTAGGGTCTGGGTCACGCGCTGTCGGTGGACACCCTGGTCTGCGCCATCTACAGAGAAGTAGCCCACTGGTTAGTGTAGAGAACACCATGTGCATGTTTCTGTCCTCATCTCCCTCTTGGGGCCATCTTCTTCGCCAGCCTGTCTTTGCCCGTTGTATGAGCTTGTGTTGTGAGCACAGGTTCTCATGTTCTATTTTCTCTTGCATCCACATTGCCCATTGTGGACACCAAGGCCGGGCTGACCTAGATTGTCACTGTGGGCCACGTTCTCTAGCCGGGTAGCCTCAGGCATGTTAATTAACCTTCCTCAGTGTCTTCATATACCCAGCTGGGGGACAGCACTTATTTCCTCTGAGGGAAGCGTGAAGCTGAAACAGGAATGTCCATAGGACCCTTAGCAGAGTGGCCACCTGGGCGGGAGCTATCAGCAGGAGCTGTTGTTAAAGCCATTGCTGTCATACTGTTTTGGAAACAGAGATTCACATTACTGAGGACTCCAACATTGGGGGCAATAGAACATGGTAGAAGAAAACAGCTCTTTGGTCCTCACTGTCCAAATCTATAAAATGGGACCACACCTGTTTGCCAATGTCAGAAGTTATTGAGGGTCAAACAAGGTGACATATGCAGCAAGGCTAGTCTATCGTAAGGCACCCTTGAGCTTCTTAGGTGCTCTGGGGTGTCTGTAAAGCAGCGTGGGTGGGCCTGGCATGGTGGGACACAACTGCTCTCTCCGAGGTCTGCCTCCCCCCAGCCTGGAAGCTCCAGAGGGCAGGGCCATGTCTGCATTTGATCAGCCAGGCGCCAGCATGCCGTGGGCTCTCAATAGATACCGCAACATGAAGGGAGAGCGAGAGGGAGGATCGGGGGCATCGGGTAACTTTCCAGAGGTGTGCGATGTACCAAGGGCTCTGAGGCAGCCAGTCATGACTTGCAGATCACAGATAAGATAAAAAATCTGTTCAAGAACCAAGAAACGGCCAAACTAAGCATTCTGCGGGGGAGTGTGTGTGTGAGAAGGTGACAGGGAACAGAAAAAGCTTAGCAGCATTCGCTGGGTTCCTATCTGTTCAGGGTCCTGGGCAGGGGGCTTTAAATGCATGTTTTCTAGTCCTCATAATGAGCCTATGGGGTTGGCATTATGATCCCATTTTACAGAGAAGAGAAGTGAGGCACACAGAGGCCCAGTTCACATGGCCAGTGAGTCACAAAGCTGGGCCCACAGAGCTGGGGCTCTATTTCCTGCCAGACTCTAAAACCGAGGGAGCCCTGGCTGGCAGGAGTGACAGGCCAGAGGGCTTTGGAGGCGAGAACCACGTTCTCCTAATTAATGTTGACAGCTCTTCCCTTCCTGTTTCCTTCAAGCTTCCCTCAGTGACATCAGTCCTGGAAGAGAATGTTTTCTTTGGAGGGGAGGAGGCCAGGCTGGGCCCGAAGTGGGGCTGGCCGCAGCTCGAGGGGAAGGTGGCCCTCAGCAGAGACAGCGGCCACAGAGGCCCACAGCCAAGGGAAACTGGCTGCACAGACGCGCCAGCTATGGGGACTGCAGAGTTTTAGGGAGAAGAGGAGGAAGGAGAATTGTGTGGCAGCTACCTAACCTCATTGCCCACTGTCCCAGATGGGGAAACTGAGGCTCAGGGAGGCCAGGCCATTTGGCCTCCCAAGGACTGAGCTGGTGTGGAGCTTCCTTCCTGGATGTTTACGTTTTATGCCCTAGTAGAAGAGGACCTATGAAACGGAGTACTTTCTTGAAAGACGTTTGAAGCAATGGCATTGTGGGTAAGAGAGGTGCGATGCGTGTCAGAAGGGAGTTCCTCTCGTGTCCCAGGCCACTGCTGTGCCCCATAATTTCCATGGTAACCCGGCCCACAGCCAGAAGGGCCTCAGCATCAGCTGTCTTCCAGATGCAGGAGGGCCACCTGCATCCTCAGAGCATGCTGAAGGCCAGCGCGTGATTCTAAAGCAGGAGCAGGTGTGTGTGTGTGGGGGGGTGCCTCTAATCTCTCCAAGCTTCTTCCACGGGCAGGAAAGGAAAACCTCATCCCTCCAACCAGACGCTACTTGTGTCCAGGGCCAGGACCGCCCAGAGGTGCATTTCTAGGCAGTGTAGACAAAGAGGCTGCCTGTGGGGACTCCGTCCTCCTGGCTGAGGCAGGCAGCTCAACCGCGCAGCGTGGAAAACCGGAGCGTGCAGAAGGCCAACATGGTACACCTCAAGTGGCAATTCTGGGGCAGAATTCCCAGCTCTCCCTTTCTCAGTTGAGAAGGGCTCTGTGCTGAGGGATGCGGCCTTCAGAGCTGGGCCCGGATGCTCTCAGAGCCAATCCAGGGTTAGAACCCTCCAGGGCCCTCCAGGAAGGGGTCTCAAGCCCACTCTAGACTTCGGTGGAAATACAGCAAAGGCTTCCAGGACTTCACAGACCCTCTGAACCAGGAGACCAGGAGCCATGCATGTCCCCGCAAGGAGACCCAGTGGCCGGCCAGGCCGAGCGCTCCGTGGCACCCTCTGTCACGGCCCAGCCAACACACATTTCTCACCAGCTTGCTTCTCCACTTAGCATCCAAGACGGGTCTTTCTTCTTTGTTTGATCTTAAATGTATTACGTAAAGTGTTTTTATAAAGGGAAATGTCCCAGAGAGGTCTTTTCCAAAACACAAATCAGATCATGTCACTCCTCTCCTTCATACCTTCTAGCAGCTTCTCAGTGCATTTGGAACTAGACCCAAAGCTGCAGGCTCTGGCCCCTGCCGTCACTCTACCCTCCCCCACTGCCATTCTTTGCACACACTTTGCCCGTTCCCACCTGAGGATCTTTGCACCTGCTGCCCAGCTCTGTGCAGGGCCAGCTCCTTCTTGTCCCTCGGGCCTCAGCTGCAATGCCACCTCCCGGTAGGGGACCCCGCAGACCTCCACCTCCCTCCTTGCATTCGCCTGCCACATTCCCTGCGCAGACCTACCCCAGCACGTACAAAATGACCTTGTTCGTCTATTTGGTGGCATGTTCATCATCTGTCTCCCCCATTGTCGGGGGTTGAATTGTGTCCCCCCTAAAAGTTATGTTGAAGTCCTGACCCCTGGTGCCCGTGACTGTGACCTTATTTGGAACTGCCAGACTGTTTTCTCCAATAGCTGCCCATGTTCCGTTCCCACCAGCAGTGTAGGAGGCTGCGATTTCTCCCCACCCTCACCCGCACTGGCGAGTACCTGTCTTTTGGATTCTAGCCACCCTCGTGGGTGTGGAGTGAGAGCTCATAATGGGGTCCCTTTTAGCCCTGAGGGCAGGAGCTGCTGCACTCTGTGCACCTCGTGTACCTTCTCCAGAACCGGGGGGACTTTGGGCTGTAATAAGTTACCATCCCAGACTCTCGTTCCCCAACTGAAAGGGACACCCTCGTAGAGAACATGCCGAATGCAGGAGGAGAAGGGGAATATTCAGAGACCCAGAGAAAGTCTGATACAGGCCACGAGGACCAGATCATGCTCTTCCATTCTCCACCAATTCAACATTTTTGTCGCTTCAGAAAGAGCAACGCTTCCTTCCTCCCCCTGCTCCCTCAGTGCCCTGCATCCCAGACATGCTGCTTTCCTGGCATCTTTGTTCTCAAGACCAGAATGATTTTGAATCCTTGATCTCCATTCTCCTCGGAATATTCTTTTAAAGGAGTTGGGGGCAGTGCTTCTGCCTCTTCATTAGGCATTTAAGAACATTCTTCCTTCCTTGGGGCCCCCTTCTCTGTCACAGCGCGTAGTTGCTCACGTGGCAATGATCACGGTGAGTCATTCCGAGCAGGATTCCAGCACACCCTGCACCCTCTTCCCACAGCGGGGACGGGGGCGGCAGGAAGGGTAAGGTCATGTGGGTGGGCGCCAAGAATCTGGGAAGATCCAGTCACTTCTGGGCTGCTCTGCACCTGGATGACACCTGCCAGGACAAGGAGCTGGCACGTGGCTCCAGGTATCTCGCTGAGCTCCTTACTCTCCCAGTCCCTCCACGTTTTCCAGCCTCACAGTTAATTCCTCCTTCTGTCTAGGGGAGGAGAAGAGAACTGTTTCCATTTAGTGATTCTGAAAGATTGAAAATGCATGTTTCCCCCTCAGCAACATCAGGGGCCTGGTTCTTTCTAAGGCCCAACTACTTTGAAAATTCAATCTCCTACCTTTGACCACTTTTTGTCTGATGATAATGGAAAATTGTAACTGGGACTTTGGAGATGTTTAGCTAGTTTCTTTGTTAAACTCCAAACTAAATCTGTCCCTTCCCCCAGACTCTTCTTCCCAGGGCTGCTGTGTTGTATGGCTCCAGGGAAGACATTCACATTGTAGTCTAAGTGATGGCACCTCCTAGAACTGTACAGTCACAGAACCACCAGCGTGGTTCCCTGTTTCAGCAAATGGCACCAGCTCCTTACAGTTTTTCTGTGTCCCTGTCATTAACCCTGTGTCTAACACCACATCCTAGTCTAAGTCACCACCCTACCTCTTGCCTGGAGACACACATTAGCTTCGAAATTAGACTTCCCATCCACTCTTGACTTTGTCCACAAAGTTCTCCACACTTTAGCCAGAGAGATCTTTTAGGATGTAAATTATCATTTCTGTTTAAACCCTCTGTTGCCTTCCCTTCCCCTTAGGCTGAAGGCCAAACTCTCAGGGTGATCTGGCCTGGCCATGTCTACCTGTACCCACCCTGCTCTTTCCCATGGTCTCCTGGCCCCAGCCACCTGGACTTTTCCTTGTGGTCCTGGATCACTCTGCATCAGGACCTTTGCACGCCCAGTTCCCTCTGCCGTCCACTACCACAGTTCAGGCTCAGTTCATATATCACCTCCTCAGAGGGGCCATCCCTGACCTGTAAGCTGAGTTACACCCTACACTTATGGTCCTGTAGCCTGGTCGCAAACCCAGCACACTCAGTCACCTATCCCATCATGGTGTTAGCTGTGACTGAGTCTGTAAGTTACCACTCGAATTCCACTGCCGGTGCACAGCAGATGGTCAGTGCATACTCATGGAAAGAATGAACAAATGAAGGACCAGCCTTAGTCTCACGCATCCACTTCAACACTAATTAAGAACCTACCTTTGGCAAGACATTATCCTGGGAACCTGGAAGGGTAAAAACCTGACCAAGATACAGTTCCCGCACTCAGGGACCTTTCCAAAACTCGAGTCGGTAGCCTGGTTCTGCGGTGTCAGATGGAGCTCACACCACTGCTCATGGGAGGCAAAGGCAGGTCTAAAGGGCTGAGCCTTCTAATGGGCTCTGTGCCTAGTAATTCATTCATTCATTAACGCAAATGCCTTTATAGAAAGTCAACTAACTGTGAAGAATTCTGCAAGGCTCTAGGGAAGAAGTAGCTCCACATTGGCCAAATTCAACCCAATTTGGTGGTACTTTTTAAAAACACAATTTTGCATTTGTATTGATGATGACTGAAAAATTGGGAGATTTCACAAATCCCAAATCTCCGGCTTCTCTTGGAAAGCAAACCATTTGGCCACACTGGGCCTGCCGTCCCACAGGACTGCAACTGGCTAGAATTGAATGGAAACTGCTTCCTTAGGACAGGCAAGCTCTTTCTCTTTAGTCAGTCATTACTCCCCAAGCAGCTTCATTGGCCTACTTTACCTGCCGGGTTTCCACTGGCATTGGAGTTGGTGTCCCATGCCACTCTAGGGCTATCGGCAAGTCAGTAAGACCTGGTTGTTACCCTCGAGGGTCTCACAAGGAACACTCAAACTGTGCCCTCACTCCAGGTGGGGCACAAGAAGTGGAGAGAGCCAGGAGACCTTGGAGAGTGGAGACCACTTGAAATCCTGTTTGTTTAAATCTTATGTGTCTTGCATTTTATCGCAGAGACCCGGTCTTAGGCAACACCTCAATATACTGACGGCATTGATTTAACCACAAGTCCTTGTTACTTAAAGTCTCTAAGCCTCTGTTTCCACACGCGTCAAATGGGGGTGATTCTAGCTCCATAGACAACATCGCAGAGTTGTTGCAAAAACTGTATTGATCCTGCCCATGAGTTGGCCTGGAGCACAAGAAGTGCTCCACAAATACTATTAATCTTATTAACATTTTCACAAATGCATTTATAACAAATAATTACGTCTCAAAATAGTACTATAAATAGAACCCTCATTCCCAGATCTTTTTTCTATCTTTGTTGTTTTTTTCCGATTATAATAGGAATCCATGCTCCTTACAAAAATGCTCAGAGAACATTCATACTGTAGTTGAGAGCTGATTCTTGGACTTTCTAATTGTTTGTTCATCTCTGATCATTAAGAAATATTTAAATCTCAACTGCGACATATGCAAACATTAAGACTGAACCAAGGCTGAGGCACATAGCTCGTCCTTCTGTGCCTGAACCTGGCCCTTAGGTTGAATGAAAGGCTTGCAAAAGAAAATCGAACTTTGCAGGCACCTCAGTAATATTCTCCGGAATGAAAGTGACATTTATTTCCCCCCTGGCTGTCGCTCCAGACTGCGTTCCACACCCCAGCAGCTCAAGGTCCTGCTTCAGGTGGTCACCCTCAGACATTAGTTGTTGAGCCTTTTTCGGTGTCAGCTGAGTGGTGCCTGCTCCTACCCCCTGGTGTCCACCGAGCCCCCCACGCTCTAGGCCACAGAGAACAAGCTAGGAAAGCCCCCCCCCCGCCGCCCAGCAGGTCCATCCACAAAGGCATTTTCCTAGTCCGGCTGCTCACACTCTTCCAAGCTGGCTTCCCAGGAAGGACAGGCTTCCGGGTCCAGGTCTTTGACCCGGGTATGGTATGTTGGCTTTGCCCCGAGTTAAAATACTAAGTAAAAACTTGAGTCCTTGAAATGGAGTGAGCACCCCGTTCCCAGACTTTTGACTGTCACGGAACGAAATCCCCTGAGAAATACAGGCTTGGCGCTGCTCTCTTGCCCTGTGGGGTTCAGTTATCTCTCTTGGGCGTCTCGGGTTCCCTCAGTTTCAGCCTTGCAGATAGAGCTGTCACAGGCCTATTGTTCTGCAGCTGTGGGTTTGCACAGGCGTCCCTCCCACTCCCAGGCATCAGCTCAGGTAGAAAACAGAGCAGACTCCAATAAACCTGGGAATTTCCCACTGTGGGGAGATAAGAAAACTGCTATTGTTAGGCAAATCGCTAATCATCCCCCTTAATCCTAACCTTCCCCACAGTAACTAGCCCAGCAGGAATGCTCACATGATATTTAACTATTAACCAACCTCAGTTACCACTGTCTGCAAAATCCCAAGGAAAAGAAAACACAGAAAGTGCACCCATTTCCTGCTGGTTGGGATCTATGATTTCTTCTTATTTAAGATTCAACACCAAGGCCAATCTTCAGCGAAGCCTTTTCTGACATACACTGCCCCCTCTTCCATTGATTTAGTCCCTATAGTCCTTATTTTTGCCCCTAGACCTTGCATAGGTCTCCATTATAGCAGCAGCAAATAGCTAGAGTTTACCGAGTGTTTACTGTATGTGAGTACATGGTGGGAGAGGCACTTAGAGATATCCTCTCATCTAGACTCACAATGGTTCTAAGAGGAACCACAGGTATCTCCAGTTTACAATGAAGAGACTGAGGTTCAGAGAGGGTCTGAGGTTCAGAGACGGTCAGAGCGGTTCGCAGCAACAGTGTGCCACCCGCTGCACTATCCTGTCTCCCCTTGTGGGGTTAAGTGCTTGCACTTGCAGATGCCACTGGACTCTGAGCTCCAACAGGGAGAGCCCTCAGCATCTTTGTCTTCCACATACTGCCTGGTGCACGCCGGATGCTCAGTAAGCGTGCTGGAATGGATCAGTCAACGATGCAGTGCTAAGAAGACATCCTCCCGCTCCCCAAGGCCCCCTCTGCGATTCAGGGCATCAGGCAGGACGCTTTTATTCCAGGTACTATAATATGCTAGGATGACTGCATCTTTCTTTCTTTTCTTCTCCCTCTCTCCCTTCCTCCCTCCTTTCCTTCCTTTCCTTTATTTTTATTTTTGTCTCTATTTCCCTGAGACTGTGAGCTTCTCAAAGCCCTTCTCCTGTCTTCATCTTTTATCTTGGGGGCCTGTCCCTAGGGGCAGATGGGGATGGCTACATTTCATCTCCCAGGTAGTAGCTTCCTGGAGACTCCTTGGGAAGCTCTGAGACCTCAGATTGCTCAGGGAGTTGGAGGCCTACAAAATAGCACCTGCCACAGGTGCAGGCAGGGCTGCCATGGTGCACAACTCCTGGGAACTCCATTCACGTTACACTGGTCTTGCTAATGGTGCTCCCTAGTGTTGGATAGGGCAGAGGCCCTGAATACAGGGAACGGGGAATAGGCATTAAATAAACGGGGAATACGCTCTTGTCTTCCCTGCGAGCTCCACTCCAGCCCCTTGCAATCCCGCCGTGTTTATGTCAGTGCTGGACGCCCCCAGGAAGCAGGGCTGGGAGAGCTCACTCAGCCAGGACCCGGTTTGGAGAGCAACCACTGTGGTCATAGAAGTGCAGAAATGGAAGGTGGCAGAGAGGGCACCTCAGCCCAAGAAGACCCTCATTCGTGCGGGTAGCCAGCAGGTCCAAATGACCTTGGGAGCATCCGAAGACTTGGGAGGAGGATGGGCAAGGGCGGACATGTCTGAAGGCTGGGGAATACCCTATTAATTCATTTATTCAAGAAATATTTGCCATGCCAAATGCCAAGCACTGTTTCATGCGCTGGAGACACACAGTTGTGAGCCAGCCAGACAAGGTCCTGACTCTCAAAGAGCTGGCAGCCTGGGGAACTGTGGTTTGAAAGTGTAAATCCAAATGTCTGACCCAAAGTCACCATGATATTCTTTTTTTAAAAAAAAAATTGTACTTATTTATTTACTTATTTTTATGACGGAAAAATTTTAAACATAGACAAAAGTAGGTCGAATAGTATAATGAACCCCCATGGGCCCATCGTTCAGCTTCAAAAATTGTTGAATCATGGCCAATCTGCCCTCCCACCCGCTATTACTTAAAAGCAGATCCCAGATGTAATTTTACTTTCTCCTAATATTTCAGTCCATATCTCTAAAAGGTAAGGATCCCTTAAAACAAACAAACGTAATGACAATATTATTGCACTGACATGATGCTCTTTTAAAACAACTTCTATCTGCTTTAGTTGGACCTCTACTTTCATTCACTCATGCAACAGGTATTTACTGAGCGCACACTCTTTGACTTGAGCAGAACTGAGCTCTGTTCACCAGCCATAGCCAATAATGTCGTGTTTCCCATGGGAAGAAAGGGATCTGTATCTACAGTGCTGAACGTGGGATGGGGTGAGTGGATCTTCTTTAGGAAGCATCTGACTGTCAGTTCTGGGGTTGGGGTTAATGTGTCTGGGAGGCTAAAGGCTCATTCCAAACTCATTCTGCTCCCATTCCCAGGAGAGAGAATAATAATCTCTTAAGTTTCGTTGTCCATGAAACACTAAGTCTCTGGATCAGAGAGCAGACCACTCATTAGTCACAGAGCATCTTAGCAGCACCCATTCTCCATGCCCCTACTCCCACGGGGTGATGACATGCAGACCAGATGTCGCATGCATGTACAATGATTGCGCCATTAAAGAGGAACCCGCAATTATGAGACTTGGAACTTCTACAGGATGGCCAGCATACCTGCCCTTCCGCCCCTCTGGAGAGAGATTAAGAGGGAAACCTTTACCCTCTAATGTAAACAAATTCTTCCTGGGGAGAGAAAGGGAAGGTCCCTTTTATTGTCCTTGGAATGTAAGCAGAGGTCTCCAGGGCAAATAAATCTTTCAGTCCCTCCAGAGCAATTAACAATCTTTAGCTTTCAAGTATGTTTGCCATTCGATTGATTCAGCTTGCAAGTCAGAGCCTGGCCTGTGCAGAAGTGTGAAAATATTCATGGCCCAGCGTAAGTACCATTGCGATGCTTCCTCAACGCCAAGTGCTGCTTGAAGTAACACATGCACACAAATGTATAAACTCATTTCATCTTTGCAACAACCCTACGAAGTAGGTACTGCTATCTCCCCCATTTTACAGATGAGGTAACTGAGGCCCAGGGGATTTTTTAAAAGCTCATTGAAAGCCACACAATCAGAGAGTAGTAGACTCGGGCTTTGAGTTGAGGTCTTCTGCCTCCAGAGCCCCTAGCTTGTCACCACTGTATGGCTTCCCCCTGGTGCTGCTGCCTGGCTTTGGGGGTGGGATGGGAAGGAAAGTCAGTTGCCACCAAGCAGAAGGACCCCCGAGAGCGTCTGCACAGCTTCAACACAGAGCAGGCTGGTGAAAGTCCTCAGTCCTGGATCCTTGAGAATATGCTGCTGCTTTTCCTGCCTGTGGCTTGTTATTTTTTTTACAGGAAATTATACCATCATAGTACAAGCCTCCAGCTTCCCCTACAGCCATTATGTGGCACTGCCGGTGACAAATGGATCAAAGGCACATTGAGCAGTTCCCACCTTCTCACCCCAAGCGCCCTCCTGTCATTTTTCTCCAATGGACTCCTAGTTCTGAAACCTTTTTGTTAACTAAACAAACTATTTGATAAATAAAATGTGTTTCCCTGACTTCAATGAGTCAAGACAGCTCTGTCCGCTGGCAACAGGATGGTGTGAGAATGAGGAGAAAGGACTTTGGAGTTAGGCCTGGATTTGGAGAGATTCTGATCTAATCATTGTTTCTCACCAGTGTTAACCTCTTGCCCAATTTCTCCATCTGTAGAATGGGAATAATAGCAGTGCCCACCTCATAGGGTTGTTGAGAGAGTTCATTGGGGTGCTCACTGTCAAGTGCTCCTCTCGGTTCCAGGCACGTGGTTAAGTGCCACCCAAGGGTGGGTCCTATTGTCATGATGGTGGTCAGCCCACAAGGGCACGTGCCAGCCTCTTCTTCCACAGCCCTTGGAGATAAACTAGGAAGATCTGCACACGATGGATGGGATTACTTGTTTGGAAGTGAATC
Source organism: Propithecus coquereli (assembly GCF_000956105.1). Lineage (NCBI taxonomy): Eukaryota > Metazoa > Chordata > Mammalia > Primates > Indriidae > Propithecus > Propithecus coquereli. Next base: position 2,667,174 of record NW_012153840.1, read on the forward strand.
AGCCACAGAACTTTCTACAAATGTGTGGTTTGAGGGTTTGGGGATGTCCCCAAACGCCTGTTGAAGTGGCTCGGGGGTAATCTCCAGAAGATAAATAAAGGGGAGGGTTGTGTTTTAACCACGCTGAGCCTTAGTTTTCTCATCTGTAAAGTGGGGATATGAAGAGTATGTACCTTCCAGGGTGGTTTGGAGGATTCAAGAGCTAAAGCAAGTGCAGTAGCTAACGTGGCCACTGCACCCCAGGGTGGACCTGCAGGTGCCCCAGCGCTCACTTCTTCCCTGGGCGCGAAGACCCCAGCTTCCTCACCCCTCAACGGGGGAACCTCGAGGCACCCGCCCTTCACCGTTTCTGGAGCTCCCAGAACCGGCCGTGGCTGCCCCAGTGGTGGCTTGCGGTGTGCCCTGCTGCTTCCTTTCTTCTTGGGGCTCATGATCCAAGTCACCTACTGGCGCTTCGTGGGCTTCAGCACCTCAGAAATGTACACGCCCTTGAATCCTCATATCTCAAGGTCTGCCTCTGCGGCCACCTGACCGAGACAACACACAAGCACCTTTCACAGATGCCAATGGCTGGTGGCCGTGTGTTGGTTTCCTCCAACACACGCGGGCTTCTGGTGTGTGTGGTCAGCGTGCTGCTCAGGTCCCACGCTGTGGGAACACAACGGGCAGACGGCTCAGCTGCCACCTCTGCAGCCACTACCGTGCCCCCACCAAGACCACAGTCCCCCTGGGTGGTTCCTGTCAGCAATGACTGGTGCAGCCCATTCCTGTAACAAGTGACGCCCCATCAACCTGGCTGAGACTTTCTCAGAGTTGTGCTGGGGTCTGAGGCTCTTTCTACCTAATGTTGCTTCCCTCCTCCTCTCCTTTCTCAGGTGTCAGACTCACAGCCCAGTATGAAGCTCTCCTTTGCCTCGTCCTGCCTCCCCTCCTTCCCCCAATAAATCTCCTGCACATCGAACTCCACCTTAGCCCTTCTCAGAAGGGACACACACACCCACGTCTGAGGAGCCAGTCCACTCCAGGCCTGGGGGACAAGGCCGTATTCCAGACTGGGGCTACACCTTTCCCAGAGTAAGACAACCCAAGAGGCCCTGGCTGCAGGGCCAACTGGTCTCCCTGACAACAACTCTTTCTTCCTTCTCTAAAGAATCTCAGGGCCAGTGAGAGCTGATTCTATTTCATCTACAACAGTGGTTTGCAACTGAAGGTCACTTTGTCCCCAAGGGGACACTTGGCAATGTCTGCAGACGTTTTTGGTTGTCACACTTTGGGGCAATGGTACGGGCATCTAGTGGGTGGAGACCAGGGAAGTTGCCGAACATCCTACAATGCACAGGAAAGTCCTCGCAGCACCGCGCTCTACAGGTGAGGACTCGGTCCCGCATGTCGACAGCGCTCAGGCCGGTGAGGCCTGGAGTAGTGCGGAGGGCAGAAGCACAGGCTTGGAGCCTGGAGCAGGAGGTCAAACTTGTATTTGAAGACCAAATGGACCAATTTAGAAAACTGGGCTCCAAACCCAGTTATGCTACTCACTGTAGCCCTCGGCAGTGCCCGACTTTTCTGAGTCTTGTTTCCCTCCCTGGGAAGTAGGATAATAATACCCAGGACACAGGGGCGTGGTGGAGATTAAAGACGGTAACACAGAGACAGCACCCAGGGTTCTGCTGACACACAGCAGGCACCTGGGAAACACGAATCCTCCCTCTAGCCTCGGCCCATTTCTCCACCCAGCCTGGGGCGGAAGCATGTCCAGATCTGGTCTCTCAGGGTGACCATCCTCAAAGGACAGTGACACCTTTCTGACAGTCCACTGTCCTTCCTGCCCCGGGCTCATTCCATTCCCTCCCTCTATCTCCTCATTATTTATCCATTTATTCAACCAAGGTGCCTGTTACAGCTCCGGGCATTAGGGATACATCAGTCAACAAAACAGGCGTCTCTGCCCCCAGGGAGCCGACATTCTACAGGGGGAAGCAGATAACAAGGAATGTGATTAATAAATAAGTGAATCGTGTACTATGCTAGCAGGCTGGAGGAAAAAGAACAGGGACAGGATCCCAGGATCCTGTACGTGTGTGTGTGTGTGTGTGTGTGTGTGTGTGTGTGTGTGTGTTCTATAATTTTAAAGAGGGTGGTCAGGAGAGGTTTCACTGAGAAGGGGGCATTTGAGCCGAGACCTGAGGGAGGAAGGATTCAGATCTGACGCACCTGCAGGAAGGGTGTGCCGGGCAGAAGGGGCAGCGCACGCGAGGCCGAGGCCTTCGGGATGCCGTGCACCGGGAATGTGGACCCCGACCCTCCCACAGGGCTTTCCAAGGAGCCCACCTGCCACGCTGTAAATCACCCCTTGGCGACTTCTTGGAATGTATTTGCACCCACAGCAGGGCAAGCAAGTACATTAATTTAAAACAAGTATCGATAGTCACAGCACGTCCCACCCTCTTAGGCAAAGGGTCGTATCAGGTCGCACTGTGCCCGAGGAGCAGGCCTATTGTCCATTTGTCCTTGTTCATCTGGCCGGTTCCTGCCTTGAGTAATTATAGAGGATTAAGCATCACTTGGGTTCATTACTGTTGAAATCAGGCCCCAGAAGAGCAATGTCCACGCATGCAACGCCAAGGGAGATGGGCTACGACGCAACACTCTACTCCTGTCCTGTTACATGGTCCAGCCAGGTACAGATGCTAGCCGGGGGCATCAACATAGATGCATGCTTTAGGTGCAGGGGCCCCGGCCAGTCAAGAACTCGGGCAAGTGGGATCCTTGAGGATATTCTGACCATCAAACGAAGTGGGACACTGGCAGCCAGGGTCATAAACACAATCAAAGAGGAACTCCTCGCAAGCGTCTGGTCTCGGGCTTGCCGGAGATGGAAACAGTTTCTTGCCTGAGTGCTGTGTGGTGTGCCTGCTGCCATCCATGGGGGCCCCGCCTGCAGCACCCAGAACACCCCACCCCCATTCCTAATGGCATTTCTTGCATGCTGTGGTTTCCTGGTGTGACTGCTGTCTTGGCCATGCAATAACTATCACTTTACTAGAGCTACTGAAGAGGTATCTTAAGACTCAGCGTCACACCAGGACGGGAGAAAGTCCATCGAAAGCCCACATCCTGCCAAGTTCTGACTGTTCTGTTTAAATGAAGCATCGCAGAAATGGCATCTGATTGGTATTTAAATGTTCATGGAAGACTTGTTACAAATAGGTTACATAAAAGCACTTACTATCTTAATCTTCTCAATAACCCAGAGAGGCATGTGTTATTATTATTACCATGAACAGCATGTGTTATTATTATTACCATGAACATTGAATAAAATCCAAGCTCCCAGTGCTAAGGCTGAGGCCTGGCTCTGTCTGGCCCATGGCCCCTGGGGTGGAGCACCCCTGCCTGAACGTAGCTCCTCTTCTCCTTTCTTGCTGCCACCATGCCAGGCAGGTCCTGACACCTCCCACCTGGAGCCCCAGAACAACCTCCTACCTGGGTACCTGGCCACGTCTTCCTCCCTCGTAGCTGCCAACGAACATCACCCCCAGTGTCAAACTCTCCAATACTCCCTGGCCAGGATAAAGCTCACATTCTTCGCATTCAAGGCCCTCCCCCCTCGAATGCCCACCTGCCATATCTCTGACGGCTTCTGGAAGCCCCTCTGGGACTCTAGCAATGCTGACTCTTCTCAAGCCACTGCCCTCCGGTATGTCGTGATAAAAGGAGCAGCTATCGCTCTTGGGGTCACGGTCATCCTGCAGATGCACAGCTAGCTTTGCTAAGCCGGGGTCACGATTTCCCCAGGAAAAGCATCAGAGGCCTCGGAGCCAAGGGAACCCAGGCAAGAGCAGGTTTGCTTGCTGCAGGACGGAGTCGTGCGGATGGAGCAAGGGTCGACACATTATAATTTCTGCTTCCTTTCTGAAGCTGAGTAGGAAAAAACCTGATGCCCAGATGTTAAGTAACTCCTAAATCCCTCTTTAATTAACTGGGTAATCTCAATGCCATGGTCAGAGAACACCTTCCTCTTGGTGTTTTTAGCCTTGAAAATGGAGGTCTGCAGTCCTAGGCTTGGGACTGAGAAAAGAAAAGTGAGTGAGGGTTTGTTCAGGCAAATTCTTCGAGATGTTCCATTTAACGGGATAACTGACAGGGAAGGAGAAGAGAGGGTGATTATTTGTGGTTTTCTAGGTCTGCCTTAAAACCAAGATAACCACTTGAAATTCTGGTGTTTTCTATCCTTTGAAAACTCTTCTTACAGGCGAGGGTGGGCAAGGGACTCCCCAGAGACCATCTAATCGACAAACATTTACTGAGCACCTACTAAGTCCCGGGCCCTGTGCTATGGGCTGAGGATATTGCAGGACAATGTGGAATCAGACGTTGCTGAAGCTTGTTTCCAGAGGGGTGGACAGACCCCAAACAAGTGACTAGGGGAATACATGAATTACTGAGGTGACAGAGAACAGAGGGGCTGGAGCTAGGAGACCTGGTACATCTGTAGGCTCGTGAATGTCTCTTTGAGGAGGTGGCATTTGAGCTGACACTTGAATAATAAACAGAAGCCAGCCATGCAGAAGGCTTCAGGAGGCGGGTCCCAGACCCAGACAGAGGGATCAGTCGGCACAAACACCTGCTGCAGGAATGTGCCAGCATTCTCTAGAAGGCCAGTGTGCAGGAGCGAATGAACGGGGAGGAGAGTAGGTCAGGATGAGGCTGGCGGCTGGTGAGGGAGGAAGGGTCCACACCCTTCAGCTGTCTTGTAGACCAGGGATTGGCCAACCACAGCCTGCAGAACAAATCTGGCCCACAGCCTGTCTTTATGAATAAAGTTTTATTGGAAAATGGCCATGCCCATTTGTTTGCATATTATCTATGGCTGTCCTGGTGCTACAGTGGCAGAGTTGAATAGTTGTGACAGAGATTATACAGCATACAATGTCTAAAACATTTACTATCCGGCCCTTTATAGAGAAAGTTTGCTGAGCCCACTGTAGGTCATGGTCGGAAGTTTGGATTTCATATCTATGTGTAACTGAGTAGCCACTGGAGGGTCTTACACATTTGATTGATATGTTTTAAAAGACCACTCTGGCTGTTGTGTGGAGGACAATTTGGAAGATGCAGGAGGGCACGAGGGGGGCAGTGAGGAGGCTGCCATACTGCCCGACTCCTCTCACTGGGTTGCAGCTCAGTCATGGTCAGACTGGGGCAGTGTGTGCTGAGTTGCTGCTGTGTGTTAGTCATTGTGAAAAGTGCTTCCCTAGACCTTATTTTATCATCACAGCCTTAAAAGAGATAATTTCAAACACTTAATTCCATGCCTGGCACACTGAAGTGCTGAATAACAGTTAATAAAATAGTTTGTAAAAAATTGGCAAGGAGCATCAGTCTGCAGTCTGCTTTTTTTTTTTTTTTTTGAGACAGGGTCTCACTGTGTTGCCTGAGCTAGAGTGCAGTGGTGTCAACATAGCTCACTGTAACCTCAAAATGATGGGCTCGAAGGATCCTCCTGCCTCAGTCTCCCAAGTAGCTGGGGCTACAGGCACAAGCCATCACACCTGGCTAATTTATTTTTTTGGTAGAGACAGGGTCTCACTATGTTGTTGAGACTGTTCTTTAACTCCCGGTCTTAAGCTATCCTCCTGCTTTGGCCTCCCGAGGTGCTGGGATTACAAGTATGAGCCCAGTCTGCTATCTTAGGTGGGATCCTTCAGAAGCAGAGCCTGAGACGAGGATTTAGGCCCAAATGATGTATTAAGGAAGTCTTACAGTGACGGGGGCAGAGGGCCAGGGAAGGAAGGGAAGCCGAGGGAGGTTGGTTTCAGGCAAAGTTGTGCCTGGGAGAACCTCAGCTTGAACCAGCCTTGAGTATAAGTTAGGCCCCAAGATGTGTCCTGAGGTGAGGCAAGGGAATCAGGCTTTCATACCCCCAAGTCTGTCAGCCACAGGCTGAGGGCTGCCCTGCGGGGACATTCATCCTCAGGCACTGCCAGCTCTTGGAGCATGAGAGCAAAGCAGCCCTGAGCCACAAGTGTAGGGCGCTGGAAGCAACAGCACACGGAGGCAGGCGGGGCACAAGAAAAAGCCTGAGGGGAACTAAGGGGACCTGGATGGTATTGTCTGCAGCACAGACCAGTTGTTCAGACAGGGAAACTGAGGCTCAGGGACACTGACTTGCTCTCCAACAGCAGTCAGGGTTCCAATCTCTGTTCTCTTTCCTAGCAAACCCCTCCTTCCTCCCACCAGTGGTCATGAAAAATTAAAGCCCTGGGATGCTTCCCAATGGCATGAAATCATCCTGCAGGTATGCTGGCCACACTGTTGCATATCATCTTTTAGTGCCTGTAATTGCTTAATCAAACACAAATGAGGGTCGTAAAAATTGAGAGTGTTCGATGTCCTCTGAATAGTCAAGGAAGGTTATCAAAATACCAAAGTTTGGACAAATATAGCTGCTTTTATAGAGTCTCTCCAACAGCAGACTGTAAAACAGTCCTTCTCCAAGAGGGGGTGGGAGATAAAGAATTTCTTCTTCCAGCAGCAATAAATCAAACAACCCTCCGTCGACAGTGGAAATTGATTTTTCTCACTCTTCACATGGCCACGGCACTACCCGAGCCACGGTGCGATGCTCTCCCAGTGACAAGCTTCAACTTGGCCACATCAATTATCAAAATAAGAAATGTCAGGCCTCGGCCGGGCGATGCAGCGATAGGAACTCTCGCCACCACCGTGGCTGCGGGACATGTGCCCGCTTCCCCGCGGCTTTTTATTTAAAGTCTAACGAGACTCAACTAGGCCAAGGCCCAAAGTTAATCTCCACGAGAATCCTCCCTCCCCGCCTTAAAATCGCCTGCAGGTGTTCAGCACGGCCTTGTTTAGCCCCAGGACTAATTTCTGGCCCAGGTGAACTGGTCCAGTGAAGTCCGTCGGGATCTGCGTCTCTCTCTTCCTCTCTCTAGCACTTCATCACTTCATTCTCACTCTCGCTCTTTCTCCTTCATTCATTTAGGGATTCAAACGACCCAGCTTGAGAAATATTGCTTTTCAGACCCATGAGAGAAACCCATGCAAGGCCAGACCTTCTCATCGTCCAAAAGGCAAAATAGACCTCAGAATCGCAATCTCTCCAGAGGTTTTAATCCCACCCTGTGCCGAGAACGGAGGCATGAGTATTGCCTCCGTGGGAAAGCAACCTCAACAGCCTGAGCGCGTTCTGAGCTCCCGCCGTCCTATCACCTGGCATCCTGTCGGCCAAAGCCGTCACAAGTCTAAAGTTAACAGACAGCAAAGTCCACTCCACCCACCATGTGGCCATGGCAACAGCCGTGGAGTAAAAGGCCACCCCGGGGAGTGCGGACTTGAAATTCAGCTCGCTACACGTTCCGGTCAACATAATAGGGTCACTCACTGTTGACCAAATGTGTTCCTCCCTCCCTCTCTTCCTGCCTTAATTCTTCTTAGGCAGAAAGGCAATCATGGTGACAAGAGATTATATAAACAATGAGACTGGACAATCAGGAAGATGAATTCTTAATCCATATCCAGCACGTAGAGGGTGCTGCCAAGAGGTGACAGAAGAGACCCTGGAGCCCACAGGCGGAAACTTGATTCCCTGCGCGTGATAGCGGAGTCGCACGGGGCTATTACGATATTTCTTCTTAGCCAAATAGGTTCCCTAAAAAGCACGGTTTGCTTCCTGGCCTCTCCTCATGTAATACAACTACAAACACTGTCTAATATTCGTATAACACTTCATTACACGCTTTTCACCAATTATATCTGTTTTTCCCCATAAAACTCTTGGAGGTGGTGGCTACTGTTGCTGTTTTACTGATAAGGAAACTGAAGCTCAGGGAGCTTGGATACTTTGCCCAAGAGCTACTAGGAGGAAGAGCTGAGACTTGAACCCAGATCTGGGATTATAATTCCTTTGTTCTTTCCAGTATATTATAACCCTTTCTTCTGGTTTCAGGAGCCAGCTCCATCTCTCTTCAGCCATCTCTCAGAAATGGGGCACCGCAGAGAGAGCAGGAACAGCCAGGTGTTGGGTTATCTGTGGGCTGTGGTGATGCATAATTCTGTGTCCCATATAGCGCCAGAGTATGGCTTGTGAACACGGATAAAAGAAATCCATATATTGTAACTATTAATTTCCTGTGGCCACTCGGGAGCAGAGAACAAGGCTAGGTGATGTTTAAGTTGTAAGTCACCCAGAGCAGTGTCGTTGGCCTTGAAATCCTTTCTATGTAAACTTCTGAGCTCCTGCAGCAGAGATTCTGAACCGGGTTTCACAACCTCTTGGCAGACAAACGAGGTGCGACAATTTCTCCCTCTTGCAAGAGAGTATCTGAACTCTCAATGCACAAATTAAAAGGTAAAAAAAGGACACGTAACCAAAAAAAGTGCCCAACATGACAAGCCTATCCCTTATCCTCTGCTGGCAGAAATACAAAAAGTTTTGTTCTATTGCTTTTTTTTTCTTTCTTTCCAGTATTGAAATGTGGCCAAGCCAGTTATGATAAAGAGATTAATTGTTGTTCTTTCACAAACTCCTTAGTAAGAAGACATTCAAAACCCACAAGTTCCTTTCTTTATATTAAAAAAGCCTGGACTTGGGGAGGTTACAGAGACAAAGTTAGGCTGCTCTGGTTTCATTTCAGACCCTGGTGGTGTCCGAGGCTGCCTTCCACAGAGCTCTGCGCCCGAGGAAATGGGCTCTATTCCCACTGGGAGCTCACTGCTAAATTTCATTGCAGGGTATTTTAATGAGAAATAAATTGATAAGGAAGGCACTCCCAGTGAGAGACCCTGGTCTGACACTTTGTCAGTGACACCAGCAAGGGCCATTTCCAACATCCTCCCACCCCCCGAAGTTGCTGGATTAACAACCATATTTACGGGGGCTCCCAGCGTCAGGCAAATGCCATTTTTGGAAGACTGCAGCTGGCTTTCCAGACCTCTTGCAGGGCCTTGCTTGCCTCAGAATAAGGAATCCACCAGGCAGAAGGAGCCTGAGGGTAAGTCAAGAGGAAGAGTGTCCAGGTGTCTAACTGGACAGGAAGAGCCTCCCGGGGCCTTTCTGAGAGCAGATGTCTACTCAGACGCTGAGGACCACGCTCTGGAGGCAGAAGGAGCTGGGGCAGCTGATTTTCATTGCTGAGCCGCACCACGAGCTTTGTGAGGGCTTGGGATGGGCTTGTTATGAGGACAAAGACGTGGAAACCAGCAGAAGGCAGGAAACACGGTGCCTGGCAGCGGTAGACTCTCCCACATGCCTCCTCTCCTCCCCTGCAGCGGATGTGGCATCTCAAGTTCAGGGGGAGTCCTTGGTATAATTCTAGACACAAGCCAGCTCTGTGGCCAACTTCCTCCCCAGCCAGTGGGGTGTCTGGGAGCCTTCAGGGCGTCTGCTCCAGTCAAGAGGTGGCTTTGTGTGCCCGATAATTCTCTAGGTTTCTCCTGAGTGGGTGAATTCCCCAGAACACTCACCCCACTTGGCTGGCGCTTTCCTTCTCACTCTTAATTGGAGGCTAAATGCCATCTGAGTGATCATTAAAGCCCCGTTCCAAGAGGGACCCCGTGGAGTCCTGGGCACAGAGGGTGTCTAGGCCAGGAAGGGGCTGCCCTCCACAAGGAGCCCCCCCTGCAAAGTGGCAAATGAGCAGGAAACAGTCAGCGATTATGCAAATCCAGAGCCTGCATCTCATTTTCTTCTCTGCAACTTGTGGGAATCTGCTCTGAGATCTCCCTCTCAATGAATGCAAGTTACCTCTGGAGATCCTAACTTCCCAGCACCGATGTTCTCCTTCCTTTTAAAAAAATCTACAACCGCACAACACACGAGTTGACTTTTAGAATTTATATATATGTATGTATTTTGCAGTAAAGCTTTCAATGAAATTTTCTCACTCAGAGAGAGAGAGAGGATTCTATCTAATATAAAAATGCTTTGGGGTGGGGTGTGGCAGGGGCAGTGAGGGGCAGGGAGGGAGGTGAAGGGGGATTTAGGGACAGGCACAGCAATGGTACTTTGAGAGCCTTGTTTAACTTAATTTTTTCAACCTGGGAAATCCATGGAATCGTTCTCATTTTATAAATGGGGGAGAGGCAGAAGTTCAGCAAGGTCAAGTCACCTGAACAAGGTCACACAGGTGGCCCAGTGGAGCTGGGATTGCCAAGAGCATCTACCAGGCTCCAAGGCCCATTCTCTTCCCCCTTGGCACACTTCCCTTCCCACGCCTTGCATGAGAACACGGGAAACAAACTTCAGCCACGGACTTCATCTGTCAATGTAAACTTATCATCATATAGAAATCTGGATCCATGCATTTGAATTCTGCAGACCTGCTCAATTCACAAAGTCTAAAAGGCTATGTTCTATATCCAATTATGCCCAACAGAACTCCCCCACTGGCCTCCACACTGTACCCCACATAAATCATCGTCCTTTCCCTGCAACACCCTGGGCAGAACGCCCGGGATGGGCCCTGCAGCTGCCCACCCAAACCCACCCAACTCTCTGCACCCTGACTAGAGGCCCTCTGCCAAGAACTCTTCCCAGTGTCTGGAGCCCATTGATCTCCCTCTCTGAATTTCTGAGGCCTGTGCCAATTTGTCACAGGCTGCTTAGAGGAGAGCCTCTAAATCCTAGCAAGTGTCCCTGTGGAGGGAGCCCTAAGCACCGACACTCTGGGACACCCTCTGCCCTTCACTCACTCCTGCCTGGCTGGTAAGTTTGGGGAAGAAAACGGACCTGCCTGCCCACTGGGCATACGCCTTCTGGTCTGTTCTCTTCCTGGAGGTGCCTACCAGGGAAGACTTGGCCTCCATGGGTGGAGGGCTGGGGGCCTGCAGCCCTTCAGCCGTGCTGCCCCTGGGGCAAAGAATTGGCCCAAATCCTAGTTTCGTTTCCACTCGGCTCTATTGGTAAGGATTGTGATCTCCATTTATCTTTCTCCCATGTTTTTAATTCTCAGTTGAAACCAAACTGGGAATGGAATGAAAAGAGTCCTCCCTGGATAAAACCCCACCAATGCCATCTGACAGTATTTGTGAGTCTGTCACGTGTGTAAGCCTAGTCTCTCCACATAAACAGGAAGTGCTCAATAAATGCTTGCTGTGCAAGTGAACAGACTACCTGAAGGCATGCCTCCTAGTCTCCCTCAGTGCCCTCCAATTGTGGACCCTCTCACTAAACTCTTGGCAGGGGACCTCAACCAGGGTTTGCTGCCCCCTGAGCTGTGGCCACTGCCTAAATTAAAAGCATCGATATCACTAATGAACTGCACAATATCTGGCAACATCTATAAAGTGCATTGTGATAAAACGATCCTTTGTGGCCCATCCTCAGTGCCAGTCTCCCTGGTTAACTCTGAGTTGTCCAAATGCACAGTTAGCCTGCACGGAAACTGCTGAGAACGTGTCCCCGGTGGTAGCCAGTGTTGGTTTTGTTAGATCTGGGGAGGCAGCAGTGTGGGTGGAAGAGTGAACCTGGTGGTTAAGAGAATCGAGTGCCAGTTTTGGCTCTTGCTCTGGTCTGAATGATTCCCCCAAATTCATGTGTTCAAACGAAACTGCCAACGTGATAGTGTTAAGAGGTGGGGTCCCTAGGAAGTGATTAATCATGAGGGTTCTGCCTTCATGAATGGCATCAGCACCCTTAGCAAAGGGCTCGAGGGAATGAACTAGGCTCTTTTTGCCCTTCCACCACGTGAGGGCACAGCAAGATGGCACCATCTCGGAAGCAGAGAGCGGTCCTACTGAGTCTGAATGTGCTGGACTTCCCAGCCTCCAGAACTGTGAGAAATAAATTTCTATCATTTATAAGTTACCCAGATTCAGGTATTTTTAATAGCAGCACAAATGGACTAAGACAGCTCTGCCCCTTACTTAGACAAGTCAATTCCCTCTCGGGGCCTGTTTCCTTATGCACAAAAGGAGAGTGTGGCATTAGATGGACCAGGGAAGACATATCTGCATCATCTTGCAGACCCATCCCAATGGCACGGCAGTGGCTGCCTGTGACGGTGTATCAGGAAGCATCCTATGCCAGTCTGGGACCCTTGGCAAAAGGTGCTGTGATCGATTAGTGATATGGGCCTTGGAAACAAGAAGGTGGAATGGTGTTCCATGTGGTAAGCACTCACCATCCCGGAGCCCAGTAAGGTCAGAGGTCTCTGCATTCAATATTAAATTAGCATTCTCTGCAATAAAATGGGGACAGTATAGCACCTGCTTTATTAGGGCATTATGAGGATTAAATGAGATAATCCATGAGAAGTTCTGTGAATAATGCCTCGCACTGAGTGAGTGCTACATATGTGTCAGCTGCAAGTTAGATGGGGATGAAATCAGAAGGGTAGAATTCAATGACGAGGAAGATAAGAACTGTCGTATCTCTAACAAAGCACATGGAAAAAGGATTTTACAGGACAGTGTGCAAGTACACATTAAATCCACATGCTACATAATATCCATATGTAACCAGAGGTCTGGAAAGAGCTAGGGGAATGCTCACTGAAATGTTAATGGTGATTATTCCTAGGTGGTACAATTTAGGGTGAGCATAAAATGAGCATGTTTCTGTTTTCCGCTAGGTAATAAAGGCTATTTTTAAAAATGGAAACAAACAAACAAACAAACAAACAAAACTCAAAGACTCAGATCTTCTCTCTGAAGGAAAGAGGTCAGAGGCTGGGTGGCGTTATAAATGACATCCCCTACCTGACAGGCAGATAGTTCCCCTCCCCCAGCGGTGAACCCTACTGTGATCAGGCCCTGCCCACTTTCATCGGGGGTCAAAAATGGTAGTTAGGGGTTCACTGGGCCCAGCCACTGACGCTCACCCAGCAGAATCTGTTGCTCATTTCTGGTGATGTGAGAACCTGCCAACACGATCTCTAAAAGCATGTGTTTGCTAAAGCGCAGACACTCCTGCCCACGGCCTGACCAGCAGCTCCGGGCTCAATGTAAGCGTCTTTGGGAGATTAGAGTAGGGTTTAGAGGTCCTCCATACAAGAGTAATTAACGAGTCCTGGAATTAATCAATTCTTCGGGTCTTGGGCTTCTCAGGCTGTGCAGAGAAAATGGAAGACAAATGGGTGTTAAAGGATTTTTTTTTTTTTCAAGAAAAGAAATTTTGTCACGTACAGAAATTTAAGGAGCAATTGTTTCTGAAACAGAAAGCTACTGAGCATCCGAGATTATGAGTTTGAAAAGGAAAAGATGCCGCATTATGAGGGGTTCTGGGCACATCGGGTTGCTCTGGCTGGGGCCTCAGTGTTCATATCTGGAATATGGAGCCCCTAGAACTTTGTTTCTCTTGTGAACTCAGGTAAACAACGGGCCTGCACGGCGGGGTGCAGCCCGTGGTGCTGTGGGAATATGGGCCCGGGCTGCATCCTTTTAACACTATCCTGAACTCTCGGGAACGAGGCGCAGAAGTCTGTATCTGTGGCTACATCCCACAAGTACTGTCATGAAATTGTTCGTTGCTTTTTCAAGGATAACATTTAAAAAAAATTAAACCTTTCATTATGAAATATTCACAAGAGGTTGCAAAAATAGTACAGAGAAGTCCCCTGTATCAACCATCCAGCTTGCCCTAATGGTGGCATCTCACATTACCATAGCATCAAAACCAATCATGTTGCCATGATATCTCAGATTTCACCAGTTTTTGCATGCATTCTTTTTTTTTTTTTTTTGGGTGGTGGGGGCAGGTCTTTGTTCTATGTCATTTTATCACATGTGTGGATTTGTATAATCACCACCACAAATGAGATAGACCTCACTTTTATTCTTAACAATGGCCCATGAGGAAGGTAGGAGCGAGGAAGGAGGATATTATTACTCTCACTGCTTAACAAAAGAGGAAACCGAGGTCCAGAGACGACATGACTCCAAGGTCTCTTAGGACTGGCCAAGGACAGTGGCTCCCAATACAGGCTGGAAATGGAGAAGCCAGAGAAAGTCTGTTAGCTCCTAACCTGAGCGGGAGGCCTGGAGCCTTGTGTGAGAATACACAGCCCTGAGCACCAAAACAGAAGGGGCCCCGTGCAAAAACCAACCTAACGGGAAATGCCTGCCCTGCCCTGCAGCCTGCCCTCCTCCCTCAGCTGGCTGCACCTGGGCTGCCTCTTCCGAGCAGTCTGTGGCCTCCCCTTACGCCTAATGCCTTGATTCTCGTTTGCTTCCGTGTGCCAGGCTAAAGCCCTCTCTGGGAGGATGTTCAAGAGTGGCTTAAGAGTGCTTCTTGCTCCTTGGAGGGTGTTCTCAGCACCTGGCCTAGTGGAAACATTCAGTAGCTATAAGTGATGAGTCATTTCTAAAAGAAATCTTAGCATGTCTGCCTGTGTTTATGGTGGTACAGGAGAAGAGCTTACAACAGAGTCAAGATTGCCACCTAGAACATTAAATTGGTTTCAACTCACTAGCTAATTGTAGTTGGTTGCTAGTTGCTGCCTGTAGCACTGTGTTGAGAAGGATTCTGAGGCTGACAGGTCTCCATGGGTAGGAGTTCTGGGATCAATTGGTAATGTTTGCCATGGGAAGTGACAGTGCATGGGCCATGTTTATCTTCTCCCCTTGACGGAGTCCTTTAACAGCAGCAAACTGGGGTCCAGAGATTAGGGTGACCTGCCTGTGGTCAAACAGCAAACTGGAGACAGAGCAGAGAACAGAACATGTATCTTTTGATTAATTAGTGGCCTTTTCCCTGCAGAGTTCGGGAGACCATTCTGATGTTTGCAAAGCTTTCTTCTCAGAGGTCATGGCTCCATCAACTGCGTTTGGATGTGATCACAATCCTTTGAGCTGAGAGGCCAAGTACTTGCCTGCCCAGGGCACTGGAGTTTGGCATCAGCAGTCTTGGGAGTGACAACATGAGTGATGCTTACTGAACAAATTATATGTCCCAAGTCTGTGCCAACAGCTTGACATGCATTGGCCCATTTAGTCCACGCAATGACTTTTGAAATATAAAATATTATTAGCCCCATTTTTAAGAAGAAGAGATTGAGGCTGAGAGACACCAACCTTAACAGAACTCCTGGAAGTGGATAGATCCGGAACATTTACAGCTTGCCAGCCACTGTCACAGGACACTGACGTGCATCACCTTGTTAAATCCTCCCAACAACCATGTGAGGAGGATCAATTATTACCCCATTTTACAGATGAGGTGACTGAGGCACAAAGAGACGAAAGAAAAGAGAAGCGTACAACTCCCTTCCTCCCCACAAAGAGGTCAACTGTCCCAAAGTTACAAAACTAGTAAGTGGTTGAACCCAGGTCTTGGACTCCCAGCTGTCTGAGTTTACTCTTATTTCCTGCTCTTCCCAGAAAGCTCATTCCTGAGCCAAATTCCTCACATTCCTGTGAGCTAACAACCGTCAGGATGAGCGAAGTGGGCTTTTTGCCCACATGTCCTTGAGGGCTCACTTTGACTTGTTTTTTAAATGATGATTTTTCGGGAAGAAAACCTAGTGGACCCTGAAGAAATCTGCCTTTCTGACTGAAAAGAACCGGGCAGAATTTGGTAAACTGCTGTCCACGTCACAGGAAAGAGACACCAACGATGGGCCAGTTTTCCCAGCTGAGGACCGGAGGCTTAGCCTCTCACAGGCACCTCCCTGGTCATCTTGCCACCATTTTATTCAAGAGAGGAAAAGAATAAAAGTTGAAATCTTTGAAAACCAGGAAAACAATCAAGGGAAAACCTAGAGGGCAGTTCTCACAACCAAGCAGTAGCTGCTGGAGCCAACAGAAGCCTAAAACCACGTCGTGTCCGTTGCAGAGGCTCCCGGTGTTGGTGAGGGTGTAGAGAAATTCCACCCTTGTGCAGTGCTCAAAGAGTTTGGTGCTGTCTCAAAAAGTTAAATACAGAATTACCATAGGATGCAGTAATTCCACTCTTACGTCATATCCAAAAGAATCGAGAAACAGGGACTCAAACATATTTGTACACCAGTGTTCACAGCAGCACTATTCACAGTAGCCGAAAGGTGGAAACCACCCAGACGTCCAACCACGGACACACACGTATACACGCAATGGAAGATTATTCAGCCCTAAAAAGGAAGGAAATTCTGACACATGCTGCAATGTGGATGAACCTCGAGGACATCATGTTAAGTAAAATAAGCCAGACACAAAAGGACACATATTGTATGATTCCACTTATATGACGTACCTAAAACAGGGAAGTTCACAGAGCCAGAAAGCAGAACCGAGGTTACCAGGGGTGGGGGAGAAGAGACAGCGAGTTATTGTTTCATGGGTACAGTTTCTGTTTGGGAAGATGAGAAAGTTCTGGACATAGATGGTGGCAATTGTTGCATAACATTGTGAATATACTTAAAGCCACTGAATTATACACTTAAATATAGTTAAAAGGGCAAATTGTATGTTATATATATATTTTCTCACCAAAGCAAACAAACAAAAAACCCTACAAGGAAACGATTTACAGCAGTGACATCTCTGAAGGACTACTTTGACCCTGTCCCTCTGGTACTGAGAAACCCCTAACGGTGTCCCACTTCCTACTGAATGAAACCCACACCCCATATTTTGACTCTCAAGGACCCGCGTGAGCTGCTTTCCTCGCGGCCTCTCAGTCCTGCCCTCCCTCTTCCGGCATCTCCCCCACTCCCGCCTCCGCCTGTCAATGGCTTCCTGATGCTTCCGGGACCATCTGGCCTACAGGGACGTCTAAGCCTGCCCTCTGCGCTCCCCACAGGGTCTGTTTCTTGGTATTTGCAATTATCTGTCTGCAAGTGGCCTCTTCCTCAAGCAACCAGCAGCAGAAGTTGAGTCCTTCACATTTTTAATCCCCCCAAAACATCTGCTAGGGGGCTGGCCTCTTCTCCACCTCTCAAGAACACGTGACATAAGTAAACACGCGATTCTATGGTCCACGCTACTCCAGAAACTCCACTTAGGTCTTTGGAGAAAGATGATGACCTTGGTACAGGAATCGAGAGAACATAAGATTGGAGATTACGTACCACGAATGAGCCACAAAGTACCTGCGCTCACACTGGGACACATGCTCATCACGGGCTCCGTGGGTGACTTTGAACTTTGATAACTTAGTTTGGGGTGGACGCAAACGGCATTTTAAAATCAAGCCCATTAAAGCTCATGATGAATCAGTGCACAACTAATATGATTCTTCCTTCCAAGCCAACTTCTATTATATTTTATTTCTGCCGGATCATGAATTCCACGAGAGCCGAGACCGCTGGCTTCCCCCCGTGGATCTCCCTCCTACGCCCAGGGCCCAGAAGGAGGGTTTTGCACAGAGCAGGCTTTTGAAGGGCCAACTTGTGACAAATGAAAACTGTCTGCCCCCGACAGAAAGCACAGCGGTGCCAAATGAAGGCTACGGTGGCATCAACCAAATTTTTATCCTGAGGGTTAAAGGAAATAGTGTCTCAGATGGCATTTGTCTAAATGGAGCCCCAGATGGATGAGTTGTTGATCTTGCTGTTAATGGTTATAATTCCAGCAACAATTAAGATCTCCTCTCCACTCTTCCGCCATATTTAACCACTGTTTTCCCCATCCAACCTAACAACATTAGACAAATGACGGCCATGCCAAGTTTATAGCCCTGACAAGCAGTGGATACCCAGTGCTGAACATTCTGCCATCCCAAGCAGTCACTCAACGGTGAGATTAAAAAAGCCTCCTTTCAGTTTTATTATGACTATTAGTAACTGTTAATTAGAGTGTTGTAGGAGCAGCAATCACTTCCCCCCATCCTCAGGGTGCTAATTACTCTTGGCTTTGCAGCCGGCAGAGAAAAAAACCCACTATTGTTCCAGGGGATCCTTTATTTACCTTCTTGTACTATCGTTCCTATGTATTTTGAGCTGCTTATCATTTAAAAACAGTTGTGGAGAAGCCCTTTTGTTAAAGGAAAAATATGATTTTTCTCGTTCATGGTGAAAGCTCGTTTCACACGGCCAGGCTTGTCCAGGGTGCCAGGATGGTGACTGTGGGCCAGGCTGTAGGGCACTGGCTGGGCCAGGCGTGGTCTGGGTTTTTGGCCAAAGCTTTTGGTTAAGTCATAACACGATTCTGTTGTTTCACCAAGGCCTCTTTCATCTGCGTCATCTCCTGCGACTTGATGGACACCCCTGCCTACCCAGGCCAGGAACACGACTCTGGGCTCAGACCGTTCTGGGGCAGCTGCAGCTCTGCTGGTGTAAGAAGTCGGACTGTGGCTACCTTGGGGACAGGTAGTGAGTGGGAGGGGTCAGGGTGCCTCTGGGTGCTGGTGATATTCTACTGTTTGGTTTCAGGGCCACTTGCATGGGTTTGGCCACTGCGAAAATCCTTCTAGCTGTTCACTAATGAAGGAATTGTGGACTGTGTTGGATGTACGTTACCCTTAAATTAAAAAAAAAATACATCTGGCCCCATCAGCGATTGGCCATGTGATTCTGGACAGGCCACTGACCTCTCCGGGCCTTGGTTTCCTTCTCTGTAAAATGGAGCCAATGATTCCTACCCACAGTGTTGTGAAGACTAAATAAGGTAATGCCGGGTAAGGTACTTAGCCAGCTCATGGAACACACCTACAGCATGGTGGGAACCATTATTAATACTGCTGTTGTTATTATTTGTGTGTGAAAACGGCCAGGCTCATGCTGCCTGGACATGAGGACCACTTAGGGCCATGGTGATGGCCATAATATAGTTTTACAACTGCAGAAAAGGGGAGTTGTCGACTCTTAGGTGTGGAGAAGCCGTATCAGGTGACTTCCCCCAATCCAAGGTTTTATAGATGAGAAACTGAGGCCCAGAGAGCAGAAGTGACTTGCCTGAGGTCACACAGCTGGACAGGGAGTATTAATATTTGCCCTGTAAACCATGGGACAACTTCTCTGTTCCAAGCTGTCTCCTAGGAGCCACTCTAAGAATAGAATATCACTGTGGGGGACCCAGGCCCTGGGGGTGGTCTCCTGACCACCCCGGACATAGCCAAGGGTGCCTTGTATCTGCCCAGCTTGAGCCCTTCTCCCCTGGCACAAGCATCTCCATCCCCATTCGTAGACCCTGCAGCCAGGGTAAGATCGACCCCCTATTGGTTCCACGCCAGGCCCTGCCCCCACCATGACAAGCAGCACATTCCAACCTCTGGGCCATAAGCGACCTGGGATCAACCCCAGGCCTCCTGTTGGCGCTGTCGGGGAAAGCGGCTCCTTCGCCACTGCTGAGGCCAAAACGGTGCAAGAAAGCCGGGAGTAGCCAGGGTGGGGGGACCCCAGAGACAGCCTGCCTGAGACCAGAGCTGCCTTGGAGGACAGCAGACCTGAGAGCAGAGACAGGGACAGAGTCTGGCCACATCGTCAGGCCTCCCTGATGCCAGCGATGACTTACAACTCCTCAGGTCTGGGCACCAATTAAGGGTTCGTTTTGTTTTATTTTGCCTAAAGCAGCTTAGAAAGCATTTGGGCGGCTCTCAAAGAAGTCCTCCGTCTCACCACTGCAACGACCCATTACGACCTGTTAAGTGTACTTACGGCTGAAGGTCATATGGGTCATTTAGGTCCGTCTCACCCTGACCTCCATGCTCCTCCCCTGCTCCTGGCCTCCTCTGGGTCCCGCCTAAGATCCACTACCCTGGCCCACGCACAGCACAGTTCAGCCTGCCCCTCGTCCTCCCACATCTGAACCCACCGAAGCGAAGGTCGCACAGGTGGCACATCTCACGGGTCTATTCGTGGTGCAGGTGCAGGTGCGGGTACAGGAGCATCTGTCCGGCCAGACTTGGTACCGGCTGCCCAGTGCAGTTGCAGAGAGGAGGAAGCCGCTGGCTCTGAGCCGTGGGCGCTTGCACAGTCCAGGCAGGCAGGCAAGACGCTCGCTGAACCCCAGTGACTCCAGGGTCCTCGCCACATCTCTGGCTCCTGTCACCGTGGCTGCCCACAGGACGATCTCAGCAAATGGGTTTTGAACTGTGCGCAACGGCTAAGATAAAAAGTGACAAGGCAATTCAGAAGCAAGAGAGTTCGCACCTCGCCAGATGGGGTGATTTGAAGAAATGTCATTGGAGCTGGCACTTAATGGGGGTTTCAGTAGGTAGAGATGGAAAAGGTTTGTCAGGGAAAGCACAGTAAGTGAGAAAAGCCCAGGGACAGAATTGCAAGGCTTATTGTCCCAGGGCTGGAGCACAGGGAGACGAGAGTGGTTACCGCTGGTGCATAGATTGACTCATTGGGTTTTTTCATTTAGGGACTGTTCCTTCATTTGTTCAATCAAGCATGCACAAATGCACTTAGTTAATCCAACAAATATTTTATCCAGTGTCTTGAGTAATCCCCGGCACATGGTAGACGCTCAACGAATGGGTGAGCTTCTGTTTGTACCTGCCATGGTGCTAGGTGGCAGGGACACATTCACAAATAACACAGACATGGCCATGGTCCTTGCCATCACAGAACTTGTAACCTAGCAGCTTGTTCATAAATATATTAACATATTCAGCACCTATATGTACCAGGCCCTGCTCTAGGTATTGGGGACCAGGAGTGAGCTGGGCAGACAAGGCTGCTGCTTCGTGGAGCTGAGTTACAGTGGACAGAAAGGACCCCTGTCATGCGTTCATCCCTCTGTCTGTTCTGTTCATGCAAAGTTGCAGGGAATCGCTGCCTGCATTGGGCTCTTTCCAAGTGTGAGGATTTTTTGCTTGGGGATGGTTTTATTTTCTATATAGTTAGCTCACAGTATCAACAAGGTGAATGTGCCCTCCTGCAAGGAAAATTCTAAACAAAACCCAAAACATCCCCCGTCCCCAAACCAGCCACGGGAGACAGGCAACACTGAGTCAGTTCACAGAGAGGCAACATGTGGATTCTGGCCCAAACAGCAAGGGCTAAATGTATTACAGGGTCCTCATCAGTTTCTCATAAAACAAGCCACCGAACTGGAATTTTATCAAAGTTTGCTTTTGTCCAATATGCCTTGAAAGTGTTTTTGTCTCAAAGGGCCATTCTGGAAAGCCAACGCTTGAGCAAGGAGTGGGAGCCTCGTGGTCGTGAAGCTGAACAGGCCCTGAAACCCCGGAGAGAAGCGCCCCTTCTCCCCGCCTCCCCTTTTCAGTGCAGCAAGTAGCCCGGCCTCATTTAAGGGAAAACACAAATACACAGATTCAGAGATAGTAAAATCCTAACCACACTATCCTGCCCTTTCTAATACATGAATAGCTGTGCTCTCAACTCTCTGGGCCTGATGGGAGACTCTGCTAGACATTCCTTTCCAGAAGACACAAGAGAAGGGGCCAGAATTGTTAGAACCCTAAAAGTCATCACACCCAAGAAAACACTCCGGGTCTCTAAGTGTCCACAGGATTTGCCTAACTGCAGCAACCAACCCCTCCCCCAGCACCCTCCTGTGTGACAACGAACAGTGACGTGCTTCAGGCATCGTGCTGGGTGCTGGGGAGGAAAGATGGTCCAGACAGGATCCCCATCCTGGAGATGCTCGCAGGGGGAGAAAGGCAAATCCATTTAGTTATCCATTCGTTTAAAAATCAAGCACCAATTATATGCGAGCCTTGGATGCAGTGGGATCGAATAGACTACTTGCTCCAGCGTGTTGGGACAGGTGCCAGCCAGCACCTGCACAGAAGCGTGAGGAAGACAGTGAGGGGTGTGATTGCACCCAGCTGCTCGGGGCCATGCACCCTCAGGTAAGCAGGGCACAGAGCTCCCTCCCAGTCCTCCCCAGGCCTGGGAACAGAGAGCGGGACCCCCCAGGGGCACCACAGAGTAAAGGCGCCTCCTTTCCTAGGAAATGGTAAGACTGAACTTCCAAATACTCTGTAATTCCTAGACTTAAGAATTAGAACCCCCAAAGTCCAGGAAAGGTAGAATCTTTCATGTGTGGGGGCGCTGGCAGGAATTCCAGGCAAAGAAAGGAGAATGAACAAAGAACAGCAAGGAACAGCCGGGGGTGTGGCTGGCAGCCAGATAGGGAAAGGTCTGTGGGTCTCTGGCCAAGCCCAGGAGACGGGAGCTATGGAGGAATTTAAAGAAGGAGAACAAAGTGACGCGACTCTTGTTTTAGGGGGCAGAGGATAGGATAGAATGCGGCGGGCGAGACGTTTAGCAAGGAGACAGCTGGCAGTTGTAACAATGCAGAGGAGAGAAGTGGGCGCCTGCAACTGTGGAGAGGGGGCAGGGACGGAGGAGCTGGCAGAAAATAGGTGAAGGACTTTGCACAAGACTGGATGTCAGGGAACACTTCAAATTCCACTCCTTCTACCCCCAAACCTCCGTGCATCAGTGTAGAGGCGTCCTGCCCAGGAATACGGCCTGTGCACCCGGGACTGCAGCTCCCTGCACAGCACGGTGTCTCTGGAGCTCTCACGCATCGCCCTCCGGTTGGTTCTCCGAACTGCCGGGATTTCTGAAGCCACGGCGGCCTGGGGAGGGGCCGATGTGCATCCTGGGTGTTGCCGCGTATTCGCCACAGCTCAGCACACCCAGCTTGGGCCTCAGTGACAAAAACCTGGCTTTGCAAGGCAGGTGGTCTCCTGCATATGTATCTAGGTGCCTCCTTCAGGAAAGAGCTATTCTCAACCGCACAGCAAACAGCCAGATAAACCAGGGCCCAGAGGATTCAGGGTGACGCTTCCCATAGCAGAACTGGAAAAGCTCACTCCAAATCGTGAAAATAAACCTTCTGTCTGCTTTTAGAAACCCCGGAGCAGATGCAAACCTTCCTTAAGCGAGCATATGTCTCTGTGTATGTTTGCATGTGGGCAGGTAGACGGGTCGACATTTTGTGATTCTGAGACTAAGAGAGGAAACTCCATCTTTCTCTCTCTTTTTGAATCCCCCATGCCTTTGGCTGGGCTGCTTTGGCCCTTTAACCCAGTTAACTCCCTGATTTGAACTTCAAACAATAGCAAAGGAAGGGGAAGTTGGAGGTGTGAAGACTTTCTAACATCTGAAAGGTCTCTGAAGCATCCTAAAGTGAGAAAAGGACATCCCCAACTTCATCGGCCAAGTCTGAGAACAGGTCCCTAGCATTTCCCCCAGGTCCAAAGGGAGGAAACCTCAGGCTTAGGAGGGAGTTTTGGGAGCTAAAGGGCATTTCAGAAGCATGAGGTTATCACAGGAGCATGAGAATTTTCTCCCACAGGAATGAACATCCCCCAGAGAGCGTCCCCTCTCTCTTGCTCACACTTCCAATGCCAGCACCTGATGAAGCCAGAGTAGAGGAGTAGTGGCCAGAGGACATCCACTCAAACACTTTCTCACTTTCACAATCCCAGATTGAAAATCTGGCTCGACGATTGAAAGTATTTCTTACTTAGATCTGCATTTCTGGCACAGCATGGAGTAAAAAGAACTCAGCTTTTCAAGCCAGACGGGCATAGTTTTGAACCCAGACTCTGCCCTCAACTTGCTGTGTGACCTTTAGCAATTTGCTTAACCTCTCTGGGGCTCAGTTTCCTCCCCTGTAAAATGTGGATCATCATCCTTATTTCACAGGGATGTTTTTATTATGAATGAAATTGAGTATGTAAAGCTCTCTGGGGGAAGAATGAGCTCTTACCTACAAAGGACCTTGTACACAGTTCCTGGGACCTCAGTAACACTCTAAAAGTTACCTGCCCAGCCTCTCCTTTCTTCTCCTAAAGCTCTTCAGAGGAGCATAAAGTCTAACCTCAATTAACTCCAGTGGCCAGGAAGCCAGGAGAAGGCACTTTGCTTCCCTAAACGAATGGCCACAGGTTTATGATTTATTTGCTGATTAATTGGACGCTTGGAGACAATTCCATTCCAATTACCTTATTGGCATGACAAGATATACAAGGGCTGCCAATGTCAATACATTAAGACTGAGTGTGCTGGGGTGGCAGCCAGGGTTCGGGGCAGCACTGTGTCATCCGCGCCGTGGTGCACAGGTAGCTTCGAAAGCGTTTCAGCATGCTTGCTTCCTTCTCTCCACACCTGGGGAGAGAAGGCTTCTGCGCACCATGGGCAAGTCTTGCTGAAATTGAGGTGGTGTCTTTGGGACGCCCATCCCGTCACGGTCTTGGCCAGAGTTCTCTGACAGACATCCACTAGAGCCAGCGGCCATCTATCACGCCGGGCTGGTGCACGGTGTGGGGCCCTGCCGCTCCAGTGCCAGGAACCAGGAACTGTGCCGGACCCAAGGGTGGTAGGTAGACTTGTAGGGTGGCCCCGAAGATTCCCACCCCTGGGGTACACGCCTTATATAACCCCTCCTCTTGTGTGCAGGCAGAACCTGTGAACGTGGTGGGATTTCACTCTTGTGCGTAGGTTACAATCTTCATTATAAAGATTACTCAGGTGGGCCTGACCTAATCAGGCGAGCCCTTATCCTTATAGGGACCTGGGCCCTTCCCAAGAGTTTGGAAGCCAGAGAGAGCCGACAGAGGCGGACATGTGGCAAGGAACTGCAGGCAGCCCGTGGCAAACAGCTGTTGAGAGAATGGCAGCCTCTGTCCCCAAATTGGACCTGGAGCTCCAGAAAGGAATGCACCCCAGCCAACACCCGGTTTCTACCTTGTGAGACCCTGAGCAGAGAATCCAGTTTAGCCATGGCCAGACTTCTGACCTACAGAAGCTGCGAGGCAATGAATGCCTGTCATCTCGAGCTGCTCAGTGTGTGGCCATTTGTTATGCAGCAGTTGATAACAGATACACAGGGCGGTTGCACTGCTGTTCTCCCAACCCTCTCCCCTTTGAGCCTTGAGGTTTCTGTCCTGCTTCTCCCCGTGTATCTGATATGTGCTCTTTCCCCATAGGCTGGATTTCTTTACTTCTCTGTGCACACTGTGAATGATGCCCAAACGGGTTCACTTCACCCTTTCAAAAAATATCTGCTGAGCAGCAATTATGTGCCAAGGCTTGTTCTCAGCTCTCCTCTGACTGTCGGTCCCACCTGGTCACCATTTGCCTCCTTGCAGGTTGGGGCACCCTGAGGCTTCAGGGTCTCCATGCTTGTTGTCCCCAGAGACGCACACAGCTCCACTCACTTCCTTCAAGTCTCTGCTCAGATGTCACCTCCTCGGGGAAGCTGGCCCCTACTTCCCGATTGAAAGTTGCCACACTTGCTCCCACCATCCTTGCTACCTGCAATGTCCCCTCTTGCCACCTCCTTGCCTACTCTTCAAGGTGCGTAATGCACTCATGTCCTTACTGATCTTTATCGTTGAGTTCTTTCAAGTCAAGGAATTTGGTGTGTTTTGTTCTCTACATCCTCAGCACTTAGAACAGCACCTGACAGACAGCTGGTGCTCGAGAAATATTTGTTGAATGAATGAATGAAATAGGGGCCATGGCCATGTCTCCTCAAACTCTATAGCCTGAAACTGCTCTGCAAAATGCATTTCAAACCATTCACATGAATATACTGTGCTTTCTCCCTGACCACCCTGAGCTGAACAATTGTTTCCTCTTTATTTATTTATTTTTTTGAGACATGATCTTGCTCTGTCACCCAGGCTGGAGTCCAGTGGCATGATCATAGCTCACTGCACCCTTCAGTTCCTGCGCCCAAGCCATCCTCCCATCCCAGCCTCACAAGTGGCTGGGACTACAGATGCATGCCACCACACTCAGTTAATTTTTTTTTTTTTGGTAGAGATTGGGTCTCACTACATTGCCCAGGCTGGGCTCAAACTCCTGGGCTCAAGCGATTCTCCCACCTCAGCCTCCCAGAGCACTGGGATTACAGGCTTGAACCACTGCACCCAGCCCTCCTCTTTATTTTTATAGAAACATCTTAGCCAGTGTTTCTCAAAGCATGGTCAGGGGACCAACTGCACCAAAACCACCTGCAGAGCTTGTTACAAACACATGCCACTGAGTCCCACCCAAGCACCCCCAGGCCAGGGGCCCAGGAATCTATTATATATTTTTAATAAGTACCTCCTCTGCCTCACTTTTAGACACATGGAATTTTGAGAACACAGACTGTGAGGAAACACACAGTCTCCATTCCTTATCTCCTGAGACTGCACAGAGTTTCTGTTTTTAACCTGGCCTCGTTCACTGGAAGTAATGACAGCAACCACAGCTGTCTGCGGTGAACAGAGGGCCTGTCGAATCTCCAGGGTGCATTTCCGCCGGATGTCCCACAACTTTATTCTGTGGCGGTAACTCATCTCCCTGAGGTGGCTCTGCATTTCCCCAAATGCTTTTATTCTTCTAAGGCCACAGGTTGAGATTGTCACCAGCTCAAGCTTGAAGCTTACAAATCACAAAGTCTCTGGGAGAGTAAGCGCTTGTTTCACAGCAAGCTCCTCTTATAACTTATTGAACCCAGGGTGAGAGAAGGCGCTGGCTCCTAGACCGTGGCTGGTTCTTCTTTGCGTCGCAAGAGTGGCTATGACCCGGGGCGCTGCTCTGGAGTCCAGGACAGGTGGTGGGGATGATGGAAAACGCCTGATACGTAGCACGCATCTCCTGCTGCTTCTCACCACAGCCGCCACTGACGTTTGGGTATTTGGACATCAATCTGGGGGCTGCCATATAAAAGGGTCTTTAGTTCTGCTGGCTTTGGCGGGTTGTCTCTGAGCCTGTCTGCCGGTGATGCTCCAGCACCCGGGCCTTGTGGGCAGGGGGAGGCTTCCGGGTCCAGCCCAAACACCCAAGGTGGGAGAAAACCAGGGTGACACTGGCTGGAAGAAGGACATCCTATTCCTCTCCTGTGTTCCCTTCAAAATCAGTGCCTCTCTGAAAACAACAGCGCGACAGGTCATTGTAAAACCTAAGATGTGCATCCTTGCACAAGGCACAACTGTCTTTTGGGTTTTTTTGTTTTTTGCTTCAGGAGACGTGGAGATTGGGGAACCCAGGGGGACTGCAGGGAGTCGTGGATAGAAAAGGGAGAAGGAGCGAGAGGTGGTCATCTAACCACAGACAGGAAGATGCTCAGGACACAGCCAAACCTGCAGGAGGGCGTGTGCCCTGGAAGCCTCACATCACACACAGGAAGACAAGAGGGCGGCTTGCCACGGACCAGGCGTGTCCTGGGCACTTTGCATATGATGAGATAGGCCTTTGCTACTCAAAGTGTGGCCTCTGGGCAGCAGCCTCAGCGTCACCTGGCGGTGTGCTAGAAATGCAGCATCTCAGGCCCTGCCCTGACCTGCTGAATCCCACTCTGCAGCTTAATCAGACCCCTGAGCTCCTCAGGTGCACCTTACAGTTCGAGAAGCACCGAGTTAGTGCTGTCTCATTCTCGTTCTGTGGCTGAGGAAGCTCAGGGAGGTTCGAGGGCTCAGCAAGGACTTGAACTCAGATGCCTCTGAGACCAAAGTCTTCTGACCGGGATTCCGCACTGATCGCCCTGGGGGAGAGAACCTGGAGTTGAGCCTTCAAAGGGTAGGTGTTCTGATGAAGAGCTCTGGGGCAGAGGGAACAGCCTGTGCCAGGCAGGAGCTGCACACAGCCCTACGTATGTGGGGAGCTGAGAACAGTCTGCACTGGCTGAGGCTTGGGCGGAAAGTGGGCGAGGAGGGAGGGTCCCACCAGAGAGGCCGGCAGGGCCAGATCCCCAGAGAGGTCTCTGAACCAAGCTCCCATGGCTCAGGCGTGTTCAGGAAGCTGCTATTTCCCTTGAGTCTTCGCCCTGAACATCAAAGGAGCCTCAAGAGAACATGGGGCCCCCAACACTTAGAGAAGCGCTCCTTGTGTGGAACCTTCCAGAACACCCCACATTCCTGGACACCTCCCAGTGAGCATCTCTGCTTGACTCGGAAGGCTCCTGGGCCCCGTCCTACAGCACATGGCTACACTTCCACATCCGTTAATGCAACGACTGCTGAGGGGCTGCGGCAGCAGCGCCAGTGGCTGCTGGAAGATTCGAAAATCAATATGGCGTGGGGGTAGAGCGACGGGAAGGAACTTCTCTTTCTCCGTTTCATCAACTGCAAACTCTGGGTTGTGTATTTCAAATGAACACCATTTCCTCTTCATCAGCTAAGTTTCTCTGGGACTTGTCCCGGCTTGCCTTCGTCGAAACTCCGAGCACAGGCTGCCAGGAGCGTGCAAGGGCCATTCTGCAATCACTCAAATTGCTTCATTGCTCACGCCTGGGGCAGCAGAGCGGAAAGTCCCTCTGTCAGAAAGTCTGGGGTCGAAACCAGAGCTGATGGCGTTTGCAGCCATGGATGCCTAGAAACACTGAGCTACGTGTCTTCTCAGAGAGCGGTTTCTCACGTCTGAACCACCCGGGGAGCTGTTCGGAGCTACATTTTTGAACAGGGGGCTCCATGTTTATTCCCACATCTCATGCAGTACAGTCTGCTACCTGCTCATGGAACTCGGGGCAGGACAGGTGGGCTTCTGTGTCCACGCTCATTCAGAACACATTTATTGGTGAAACTAGTTTGCACAGAACACTGGGAGTTCGCTGGGTGTGCCACAGGGCAGAAATTCTCATATCTTCTCAGTTCATGACACCAATCTTACAGTCTCAATAATTTTTCTCATGGCACCCTTGGGCCAAAATAAATCCCTAAACATTTTGTTTATTAAGTAGTTAGAGCCAAACAACTTAATAAGTATTTATGTTCTAACAATAGCCAGTTGAAAAAATAATACACATACGTTCAAAGCAAAAAACAATAGTTTCGTATGGTTCTTAAGTAATCACTAGTACTTACGAACAGAATGGGAGTGCCCATTGGGCACTGCACAACTCCTCCACCATGAACCCACATTGAACTCCATCACCCTCATTTCCCCTTCCACACTGGTTTTGGTGGTACTTGCTTTTTAAATCACAACAACTGCCCAACCCCCAGCTTGGCAAAGAAATGTTCTCATCAAAAGGAGCAGAATGGAACGTTCAAACTGTGACTGCCTTGAGCTAGCAGTTCACTCGGAGGCCAATAGGTGGCGCTGTGCCTTCCTTGAAACTTCAAAATCTCCCCCAGCTCTCCTGTGGCTTCGCTGCAGCGCCCCAGGGTGCCTCAGCCACACAGCTTGGGAACTACAGCCACCGAGTGTGTTACCCAATGAGCACCTACTGTGTGTTTTGTGTACACGATCTCACTGAATGCTCACAACCAACCCATGAGATACAGACAAGGAAACTGATGCTCAGGAAGGCTAAGACATTTGTTCGAGATCACCAGGCAGACCTGAGACTCACATTCTGGCGCTGGGGAGCATACCCCGTGATCTTCGTCCTCCCAGCACAGTCTGAGGACCTAGGTTCAAGTCAGAGCTCTGCTACTCACTAGCTGTGTGCTTTTGCAAGTTTCTCAACCTCTCTGGTCCCTGAGAGACACATCTGCTGTTTTTGAACCTCAGGCAGCTCTTTTGCAAATGGATGACCTTAATGACAAGTGATCAAAGATATATGGAGAAGGCTCAGTGCTAACTCAAAAGCAAAATCTTCTGGAAAGGGAAAGGGAGGATGGGATAAGAAGAGTAGGGGAGAGGACAGAAGTCCCAAGGGCAAGTACTGGAGCAAGACTTTTAGGACCAGGGATAAGTCACAGGGCCTTGGGACGGGCACCCTCGGCCCACTGCTTAGCCATGCTGGCTTGGGCATCTTGACCATTGTCCTGGAGCTGACAATGATGATGATGATGTTTTTAATAATTGAGTTCAAAATGGATGGGAAAATGAGTGTAGCACAATAAAGGCTTTTAGTCATAATTGCTCAAAAATAATAATAAAAACCCACCAGCCTCTTTAATTACTCGGCAGTGCTTCCTTTCTTTTCATTAGACATTTCCATTTGCTCATGATGGTATTGTAAAGTGTTTATCAATGCTAATGATGCAGTTCTCCAGAGCCCCATTTTGTCTAAAGGGCTATAAGTGAAATTGTTAAGAAATAAATTTCCTTTGCAACAATACATCACAAAGGAAAGCAAACAGAACAATAGCCAGGGCCTTCTCCCTGGCTAATGGGGATGTCACTTGCTGGGGCCCTGGGATCCAGGAGGCCTGAGCATCCGGGTTCCCTGCTGTGCCCAAGAGTGGGCATCTGAGAGTCCCTTGCACCAGAGGCCTCCCTGTTGCAGGGAGAGGAGGAAGAAGATGAGACTGGAGCCACCTGGGTCGCACTCCCAGCTCTGCCACTTACTGGCAAGTCAGGAGGGAATGTTCCCCCAGGGTCTGAGAAAGTATCATTCTCCTGGGCCCTAATTCTCAGGGAGAGATTTGGGCACTTGCTTGGGAAAATCTAGGGAGCTCACCTTCTGGATGGTCAGGAGTGGCCAGGAGCTTGGACCCTGGCTGCAGACTGCCTGGGTTTGCATCCTAGTTCTGCCCTTTTCCGGCCACGTGACCAAAGGCAGATTACGTGAAACTCTGCCTTTGTTTCCCTGCCAGCAAAATGGGCATAATAGGAGTACATATCCTAGGGTCGCTGTGAGGATTACAGGGGTTAAAACATGTGAAGGGCATGTAGTCAGAACACACTACAACAGTGAAGAAATGCAAGCTGTCATGATAGAGGGATTCTTTTTTTTTTCATCACCATAGTTTTTAATGAAGAAACTTGGTCAAAATGGTAAAGGAAAAAATGAGAATGGGATGGCAAAATCTTAGCAGCAAAGCAGTTAAACGAATTGAGAATATTAATGCACAAACATTAAAATATTAAAGCCTATATGTTGCAGATAAAATGCAGCACAGAACCAGGAGTTGCACTGTACTGACGAGTGCTTAACAGAAGAAATGATTAAATTTGTTCTTCCCAGAAGTATACGCACAGCATTTTCCTATGGAGCTAGCAAGTTATGTTCTTCAGTTACTCCCACCTTGCTCAAACCTGAATTATAAACTCAGCACTTACAAATTATGAACATTCATTCATTCGAGGAAAACCAATATTTCCATTTCGCTAATCAAAATTAATTTTGAAAACAGTTAACAGTCTATTCTTCTAGGAAACCAAGTTTAGCTGAAAACGTCAGGGGTGAAGATTATCTGGTGTAGCAGCACTCACATGTACAAACAGTAGAAATAAGACAAAATTCCTGCTACAATGTCACGTTTTGGATTTAGTTCATCCAATGGATCTTTAGTACAAAACTAGAAATGCCCTGATAGACGGATTCTTTATGAGAGGGGTCAGCCGACTTCTTCTGCAAAGGGCCACATACCACCTCTGTCACTGCAGCACAAAAGCAGCCATAGACAACACAGGACTGAATGAGGGGGGCTGTCCCGATAAAGCTTTATTTATAGTTGCTGAAATCTGAATTTCAT
The DNA here is from genome assembly GCF_000956105.1 of Propithecus coquereli. Taxonomy (NCBI): domain Eukaryota; kingdom Metazoa; phylum Chordata; class Mammalia; order Primates; family Indriidae; genus Propithecus; species Propithecus coquereli. Next base: position 2,698,399 of record NW_012153840.1, read on the forward strand.
ATAATTTTCACATGTCGCAAAATACTCAAAACATGCCTCTTTCAATTTTTCCTAGCCATTTAAAAACAAAACAACCTCCTTAGCTCGCAGGCTGTCCACAAACAAGCTGCGGGTAATTTGCTGACCATTGCTGCTTCAGGGTCTTGTTGTCATTATTAATATTTAGTCAGTTAAGTCTCTGGTCCAAAACACGTTCCTTTTTCTCTTGTTCTCCACTTAGAGTCAGCGACTCCTGGAGAGGAAAATACTTGAGGACAAGAACCCTCGGACCAGGCCCCGATTCCAAGAGTAAACTCTTCACCCCCAGGATCCTGAGCACCATCAAGGTCTAAATTCATGCAACTTCCAATTCCGGAATTCTCTGTTCTTCCTTTGCATTCCTCGATAGTGTTGAAGAGCTTACTCCGTAGACCACACACTTAATACAACATCTCATAAAACCCATCAGGATCTCCTATAAAAGCATTTAGTGGAATCAATTAGCATGGGAGAGGAGAAAGCAGGCTCTCTGGGGGGAACAGCACAGGGCTCTGCAAAGCTGCTTGCTCTGGTGGTGCGGGTCTTGGTTAAGTCCTTGCTTTCCTTACGGATACTCAATTGGACCCAAAGGAACATGACCAGACAGGGAGTGCCACTGAGTCTCTTTGGGTCACTGTGGAGCTGAGGATGGCCTAGTCTTTCTCCACTTCTTTGCCGCCCCATATTGTCCTCAAAAGCCCTGGATGTGGGCAGGGGTCTGAGGTTCCCAGTGACAGTGCCCCCTTCCCACCCTCATCCATGTGCCACAGAGCACGCATGGGGCAGAAGATGGGCAGGAAAGCCTCATGGACAGTGTCGAGGTTCATGCCAGGGGCCACTCTCCATGTGCCACCTAGGAGGCTCTTAAGAAATGGCAGTTTCCCAATTGTTACCTAAAAATTTCTTAACAAGTAACCGTTGGAAGGTTCTAGAATTGCCTTTGTTAATCTAAAAGGAAACTTTATGGAGTGCTTACATATGGGCCAAATACACATGTTCATTCATTTAATCCTCACCAAGAACTTTATGAGACAAGGACTATTGCTGTCCCCATTTTACAGATGAGGACACTGAGGCCTAGAAGGCTTCCGGAATTTGTTCAGGGTCATAAAGTCTGTGAGATGCCAGAGGCAGGATTAAGTGCCCTTAGGCATCAGTGCTGTCCTCACGGCTGCATCCAAGACCAGTGTAAAAGCAACACAAGGAAAAAGGCTTCCAACCACCAAGCACCTCACAATGTAGTGGTTACGAGAATGGGCTGCATTCAATTCCTCTGGGCACAATCCACTAAAATGCAGGTTCCTGGGCCTCACCCTAGGTGACCTGCGTGAACATCTACAGGGTAGATCCCAGAAATTTGCATTTTAGCAAGCTCCCCAGGTGATGCTGAGGATTGCTGCTCCTCTAATGATGAATTGACTTAGTTCATCATTAATTCATCCAATTAATTAATTCCACGGGAAGGGCCTCGAGTACTAGGAAGCACCTGATTCAGGAGGCCTTGGGTTCAAGTCCGAGGCCTATCTTGTTCTCCTCCATCCACATCTGTGTCCCACTGCCCAGCGCTGGGTTATCTGACAGGCAGGCCGAGCATGAAAAAGAGAAAAGAGTATTTTGGGGGAAAACCCAAAGTTTTACATATGTTTAAAAAAAATTCAAAAGAGATATCACAGGGGGAAAAATGTCATTTTGTTGGACATCTGAATGCAGGTTTTATGGTTTTTACCCAGCACTTGTCAATGTGCAACAGTAGCTCCGAGCGTGGCCTCTAGAGCCAGGTGCCCAGGTCTGAAAGTTGGCATCGCCACAGAACTTCGCCTTGGACAGGTAACGTCACCCCTTTGTACCCAATAAGGCTGTCTTTGGGATTAAATGAGTTAACATCGGTTGGTGGCTCCCAAGGCTGAGGGTGCCTCAGAGGCACCTGGAGGGTGTGTTACAATACAGATTCCCGGAGTTTCTGATCCGGCAGGTCTGGGGTGGGGCCTGAGAATCTGCATTTCTCACAAGTTCCCAGGTGACCCAGATGCTGCTAGTGTGGGGACCCACTCTGAGAACTACAAATACAGGTGAATAGTTGAAACAGTGTCTGAGCCCAGGGGATGGCAATTACTCGCTCCCTAAGTGTTTGTTGTTTTTGTTGTAGTTCTGTGTAGGGGACAGCATCATCTTTGCAGGGCTTGCAGCTTCTGTGGGTCTCCATAGAGCCCAGCCCAGCCCACGAACGCTCGTGGAAGGATGACTTTGGACAGTCCCGTCTGTGTGGTGGCTCCAGAAAGAAACAGAGCCTGAGGGAGGTGTGGAGGTCCCACTTGCGTCCTTCAGGGAGGCACAAACTTGAAAGCTGCTCCCGCCTTGCTGAGAGGGTGGGAACGCATCTCCTAGGGGACACTTTCTCCTGGCAGGGAACAAGGACGATTAGTCACCCCTGGTGACCAGAACCTCCAACAGCTTGCACGGGCCCCACGTGCACTGTGGTTTTTCCCGGTCGTTTTGTGGGGTGTACATTGCTTCTCCCAAGCACCAGCTGTTGGTGCCCAGCTGGGAACTGCTTCCTTGGCGAGGACCCGGGTCCCTCTACAACAAGGGCTTGTCACAAGACCTTTCCAGAAGCCCTGCTGGCGGCCTCGCCTGGGGAACCAAACCGTCGGAAGCATCATTCGCAGAGCCAGTGACAGATGAGGTGAAGGTGGCGTTCCAAACTCATCCCCACCCCCCGACCTGTTTGAATGTTTAAACTATCACCGCACACACAGACATTCACAGTTTGGGAGCAGAACTGAAGTCAAGAGAGGCCAATGACTGGATGCTCCGTAGGACTCTATCCATCGGCTTTGAACCTGTCCACTTCCCTCTGTTCACGAGCAGGGCTTCCCTCCTGCTACTCCGAGAGTGGTGCAGGGACCAGCAACATCAGCATCCCTGGAGCCTGTTAGGAGCCCAGTGTCTCCGCAGCCCCAGACCTACGGAACCAGAATCCGCATTGTCACGAGATCCCCAGGTGGTCTGTACAGCTACTGCAGGTTAAGAGCTGAGCTAAGCGATGCCCAGGTTGACAGTCTTGGGGAAGGCAGCCACGAGAAATTGGGGCTGCAGGGTTCTGAGTTGGAATCTTTGAATCTGGGTAATGAGCATGGGCACCCCCTCATGCCCTCCGAGCTTCTGTTTCCACATCTGTAACTCGGGAAGGAAGATGGCACAGCTGTTAGGAGGCTTAAATGTGTTCCTATAACAAATATTCGAGTGCCTGCTATGTGCCAGGAGCCATGGAAGGCACTGGAGAGGCAATGGGGGGGAAGAAAAGACAGTCCCTACCCTCACGGAACTTAGGGTGAGTTAGCAGAAGTATGAACTGAAGAATTACACAAATACATGTAGATGTCAACTGCCATAAATGCCACAAAGGAGAGGTACACAGTGCCAACAGAAGCCTGGGGAGGCAGTCCAGGGGTGGGCTCCTCTGATGAAGCGATGTATGCACTGACACAGGAAGAGCAGGCAGAAGTGAGGAGAAAGAAGAATGTTCCAGATTGGTGAATACATTTGAAATGGAAGCACCTGGCGCACCACGGGTGCCCAGCGAGGGAGAGTGAATATACATTAGTTATCTGCAGCTGCATAACAAATCACCCCAAATCTGCCCCAGATTGAGACTGCCCTCAAAATTAGGTGTGTGGTTATCTTCTCTCCTCTGGTAAATTATAACTCGGTGGAGGAAGACGCACCGTTCGTGCTTATTTTTTTGCAACCATCTCCTTCGTGCCTTGGACTAACAGGGACTCAATAAATATTTCTGAATTAGGTTTTTGTATCCTCGGGCTCTTTGGCCATTTTCTCACCAGTAACTAGTACTTGGGAAGCTGGGAGGTTGAGGCAGGAGCACTGACTCCTTCCCAACTTGACAGGGGAAGTGAAAATTGATGGAGCCAAGTGAGGAGGGACAGAAGGGAGTTGGTGAAGTAATTGAAAAGCCAGACAGACCATGGAAGAATTATAAATGGAAGGCTCAATTCCGCCTCAGCCCAGTGAAGCCAAAGGGACAACACGCAGAAGGGATGAAGAGAAAAATCCAGAAGACCTGGGTTGGAAACAAATTAGTTTTAATGGAATATTTCCATCCTGGAGAAAAATGGGAACAGCAAGTGGAAATAACAGCTCGGGCAATAAATTGGTGGAAGCGTCATCCGGGCACAAAACGGGGAAGAAGAAACCAGAAGAGCAATTGCTTTAATTTTTTAGATTAATTGTGAGCAGTCAATAATGTGACTCACTCAGGGACCCAGAGGCGTCTAAGCCAGGCTAAGTAATCTACTTAGGTTGGTAATTATTGTTTGTATTCATGGAATTAAGGCCACAAAAAGGTGGTTTAGAGAAAGCCCCACAGAGCGAGGGGACGCTAATCCCAGCTTTCCCACAGACACATCTGTGCCCTGGAGTGAGGCATCGATGCTGCGGTTACTGTGCAGAGTAGGAGGGAAAAAAAATCTCTCTGTCATCCCTTACTTTGTGGCTGATTCACTGCCAATTCCAAAGAATTCACTTTTCCCCTGTTCTGGCTTTTTTTTTTCTCTTAATTCAAAAATTGGTTAGGGGATTTCAAAAGCACAGTGTGTACGAGAACAAATAAGCAAATAATTGTGCATATGCGCACCACGGTGAATTAATCACTGTTAGCATCCTGCCCTGTGTGCTTTCTCTGTTTGTGGTTTTTGTTTTAAGAAAAGTCACTTTTTCTTTTTTTTTTCTTTTTTGGTAAAAATGAAACATGCTCCTTTTAAAGAAATCAATAAATACAGAAAATTACAAAGCAGAAAGTGCAAAGATGACCTCCAGTTCTCCCACTTTTGGTCGACATTGTCGCAGACATCTTTCCTCGCTTGTATGTGCGTGGAAGCCTCACGAGGGCAGGGGTTTTGTCTCTTTCCACCACCTTGGGGCTCCCGGCGCCTGCAACGGTGCCTGGCCAATCCGAGGTGCTCAGTAAAGTATCTGCTGAAAGACCAGCTGAACGGACGGTCAGGACCGGTCAAAGCAGTGTTGCAGGGAAACCGTATTACAGGATCAGGCGTTGCACTCCGCAACCCCAACTCCACCCCACTGATGTTTGCCCCTGGGGGTGCTCGAGTGGGAAAGGCAGAGACGGGTGCAGGGGAGAGAGAGGACACCGAGATTGAGCAAGGCAGACCCAGGGTTGACCACGAAGCACCCTTTGTATCAGGCAGTAGAGCTGGAATGTTCAGTGCTTCTCACTCTCTCCTGATCACGGCTTAGACGCATATGATAATATTTGTACAGCGCACTCGCGTTAAATCGATGAGGCTCGCTGGGGCCACAGGCCATGGTCGGCGAGCTCTGGCCACCCCAGGTCCTACCTGTTGCTGCCCCAGGGACTGAGGACTTTGATATCTTGGTGCCCCTGCCACCCCCGCACAGTCATCTGTCACAGTTGGGAGGCTCTGATGGCTGCACTGAAGGTAGGGCTCAGGGTCCCTCTGGAGACAGCATGGGGACAAACAGCAGGTAGGAGGACTGGAGTCAGGATTAGGATCTCCTTGGAATAGCTCAGCATCAGAGGATGCAACCCCCAACCACAGCAGGAGGAGGGAGTGGAGATGTTTAAATGATGCCTGGATTCGCTTCAGACTCACACGGGAGCAGGGGCTGAGGAAGGGGATGCGGGTTTGGATGGGGCAGGACAGGCTGGGGGTGACGGGTGCTGGGACTGGTGATGGGCACACGGGTGTTCCCGCTCCGGGGCCATTGACTCCTCTGCGTGTTTGAAATTCTCCACAATTGAAAGTGAAGGAGACAGCACCAAGTAAAAGGCAATTTATTCAAGCAAGGTGTGCTCATTGGGAAAAGAACTTCAGCAATCTGAGCGTTGGTTGTGACAAGTTATCAGTTACGGCCTCACCCTGCACAAACGCGCTCTTCCCCCTCCTCGGGCAGCCACTGTTCTAGAGACTGCCAGGACCCATCCTTTTTCTGTGAATGTACAAATATCTATCTGGCTATATGATTTTTTCAAGGTAACACTTTTTCATGTTTATTGAAAACAAAACAAGGTTACAACAAATTCATATTTCTTCTCATTCAACCAAACAAACCTTGACTGTGAACGATGTTCTTCTGGGTTTTGAATTTAACTCTTTATGTGATTTAGATAGAATATTGTAACAACTTAATGACCTGAGAATGCTACCATGTTTAAGATTTGTGAAGCACCTAATTACTTTTAATAACAATATCACGGCTGCCCTGTAATGGATACATAATTTTATTTTACAAATGCAGACCATCACGTGTATTAGAGCACATGGCAATCTGCTTATTTTAAACTTTATTTCCTGGTCATCTCTCCGTGCCCATGTGGGTCAATTCCCACTTTTTTTGACAACCTCACAGTAATTCCATAGTATGTATATTACTATTTATCTGGTTCAAGATGCCGAGGGCTGATAGACAATTGGGATTTCAATTTACCCTTATAATAAACAATGCTGCAGTCGGCGGGCTTGTATATAAATCTCTGTGAAACCTGCTGAGTATTTCTGAAGACCCAGAAAGATGTTGAAAATCTGAAGAACAGACATGACCAAGACATCTTTCAAAAAGACCGTACTGATTTGTACCCCTGCTGTCAGCACTGAAATATCATCCTTGAGGTAAATATACTCAACAAAACTGGACCTCGGATATAGACAAAGCTGCGTCCCAGGGTCTTGTCTGGCCAACTCACAGGTGCACAGAGCTTTGTGATTCTCCACTACAGCCACCATCAAAACCACCGCCCAGCCCGCCTGAGGCCCGGAGCACCCCGGAGCATGCTGACTATTGCTCTATGCAGAAGGAAGCACCCGACTTTGCATAAGTTGTACAAATAAAGCCAGAGGCCAATGCAGAACTACAAAGGTCATGCGATGGCACACAGCCTGGAGGGTCTCCAGAGTCCCTCGCCAAGGAAGCAGCAGAAAAATGCCTTCAGAGGGACGGCGAGGCAGCAGGAGAAAAAATGGGAGAGATTGCGGACGTGAGCGAAGGCCGTCAGTCACAACAGTAAGAGAAGCAAAGATGAGAAATGGAAAAGGAGATTGCACAGAAAGTTAGCAAAGAAAAATGCTGCAAGAACGCAAGGCAGGAAAGGTCATTGACGGAGGATGGTTTGTCAGAGCGAACTAGCAAAAGTAATTTACCGGCTGCACAGGCAGAGGCCCTGAATTAAATTTACTCCCAGCCTCCATGATGAGGCAGGTTCCAGAGTGAGACAGGAACGTTTCAGGGCAAGAAAGAAAAGCACAGAAAGGAATCAGAGTCACCGTGGCATTCGACAACCAAGAAATACACATCAGGGACTTGGAGGCATCAGGGATCTCGCTGGGAATTCCTCGGACAGCTCAGACCGCGATCACAGGGCTGCCCAGACTTGCCCTGTGACTGAAGACTTCCCAGGAGCAAGAAAGGGAGATGCAACCATTCTTCTCACCAGGTTACAGCTGCAGCGAGTAGGTGCTGGGGGTGGCACATCACAAGAAATACCACGTTCCGTGGCCCCTCTTGTGATGTTGAGAGGTGGCACGAGATCTGGAATACAAGCCCTGGGTTCTACTCTCCCACTCAGTAGCTGGTGGCTTGAGACATGTCCCTTAAATTCCATGAGCTTCAGTTGTCTCATCTACCCAGGGCAGAGAGGGTGGCTCAGTGACCTCCTCTCTCCGGCACTCCTTGTTGTTTACTCCACTCCAGTTCCTCTAGCTCCCTTGTCGTTTCTCAAACACGCCCCAAGGCTTTTGCACTGGCTGTTCCCTCTGCCGAACGCCCTTCCCAGCACCTGCATGACTCTCTCCCCTCTTTCTCATCTTTGCTCACATATCACCCTCTGAGAGAGTCCCACCATGACCCCTCTGCTTAAAATTGCATCCCTCCATCTTCTTCCATGCTTCTCCTCCACAGGGCCTATCGCCTTCCATCAGACCCCTGCACAGAATCTACTTTTGTATTTTACTGCCCAAATTCTCCATCTAGAATCTAGGCCCCAGGAGGGCAAGGGCTTGTGCCTGTTTTGTTTCCTGCCATGTCCCCAACATCTAACACCGGTGCCTGACACATAGTATGCACTCAATGTATATCTGTTGACCACAGTCATGGATCTATAAATTAATAATTATAGTCATCATAGTAATAGAAATTATTGTATTAATTTGGCCAAAATTTATCCATTGCCTACTGTGTTGTATGCTGGGCGTCACCCCTGCCTTGCAGAAATTGAGTCAGAGGGAAAGACCAGCAAGCAGACAGACGTGGAAGAGAGTGTGCAAAGTGGAGTGTGGGTGGTCACATGGCGATTGTGGGCAGATTGGGACCCAGGTTCCTGCTATTCTTGGAAACCAAGGCTACACTCTTGGGGACTCAGACAATCCCAGGTCTAAACTGAAAGTCAGTGTGTAGAGTTGAACAACGTTGACCTCAAACACCCTACCTTCCTTTTCCACATCCTGTCAACCAACCCATCCTAACAGGTACATCTAGGGGGATCTTCTTGCTTCCAACACCCCCAAGGATCCAGCCCTCTGCTTGGCCCTAAGATAAAAGCAGAAAGGAAAGGGTGAAGATTCAGGAATTTAGGTGCTAAATTAAACCCCTATTCTGTCCCCTCCCCCATTGCGTCTGGTGTGTGGGGATCTGGAAGGGCGATGACATTCGCCCAGTAAGGTCCCCCAGCATTGCCTGCTTGTGGAAACACCCACAGCTTGAAGACCAAGTGGCAGAAGAGACCAAACATTTAACAGTCAGCTTAGCAGCAGCACCAAAAGCAAAATAAATGTTAGGGCCACATAAAAGGGAGGAGGATCATATAATTCAGAGAAAATTATTCTTGCAAGAGCCCAGATTTGGGAAAATTGTCAGCAATTCTCTTCTTTGTATTATAAAAAGGACATTATGTTATACCAAAACCCTCCGAAACAGACAAGTCCCCGCAAGGACATCAGCACGCCAGGTTGGGGTGAAATCCAGTCTGTGCTCTTTGAAAAGCAGGTGATTAAAGGGCCGTACAAAATGCCGAATGGAGTCGAGAGGGCGCACTGGCTACCGCGGTTTGAACACATGTCAAGTGGGACAACAAATGTGGTGGCAGCTGAGACTGGAGGACATGGGCACTTAAGGGAAATGAGCTACATTTTCTTTACTGAGAAACAGAATCAACCGTCAGGAGAGGTGCTGTGAACAGCTGGAAGATAGTGCATGAAACACATCAAAAACGCAACTGGGCCCGAATCGGACTCCCTGGGGATATTTGCTTCTTGGTGGTGACCAGTAGCTAGTGTCATTGGTCTTTGGCGGTGCTCCTGGAGTCACCACTGGTGACGGAGGCCAGACCTTGCGGAGGAACCCCCATCTCAGTGGCTACAGTCCTGGCCTCGGACTCGATGGGCTGGGAGGCCCTGTTTTGTTCTCCTTGTACTTGGAGCCAAAGAGAGAAGGCCGAGAACAGTAGGTGAGACAGCTGCGGCCAGACACCCCTTCCTAGAATCATGGGGTCTGCGGGGGAAGGGCATCCATCCACTCTGGGATCAAGGCTTGGTTTGACCTTTGCTTGGCCAAGCCCAGCAGTGAGTCTGGGACAAACTCCCTCCTTGGGCCTCAGTTTCCACTTCCATGTCAACCCCACAGGGATGTTGTGAGGGCCACTGTGGTTGGTTGAATAGTGTCTCATCCAAATTCATGTCCACCCAGAACCTCAGCACCTTATCTGGATTAAGGGTCTTTGCAGATGTATAAGGTGAGAGTCAAGATGAGACGGTGCTGGGTCAGGGTGGGCCCCAAACCCAGTGAGAGTCTCCTTCTAAGAGACAGAAGAGGAAGGACACAAAGACACACAGGGAAAGCACCACATGAGGATGGCGTGGAGATCAACTGGAGTGATGCTGCCACGAGCCAAGGAACACCGGGACCACCAGAAGCTGGGAAAGGTCAGGAGGTTTTGGAGGAAGCGTGGCCCTCCCAATACCTTGATTTTGCACTTTGGCCCCCAGACTATCTTTCCTGCTATAACACATGATCCACGAGGGCAGAGTCGTATCCTTCTTGTTCCTAGACACAATCCCAGCATCTCGTACAGGGAAGTGCTCATGCCAGGGGAAAATGTTTGCTGAATGAATGAATGAGATGGATAAACTAATCCTTGTGCCCAGAAAGTCCACATCCAGTGAGTGGAGGGGGAGCGGGCAGTTATGAGACGATGATGCTGAAAGCAGTGTGTGCGCATTGGAGGATGACAGAGAGAAATCAGAGATGCTTCAGGGAGAGAGGGCTTGCATCTGGCCAGGTGACCAAGGAAGGGACCTCTCCCTCCATGGGCCAGGGGGCCCCCCAGCTGGGTCCCGAAGGATGGGACTGGAGGAGAAGGCATTCTAGGGGGAGGGACCACGTGAGTAAATCACAGGGGCCAGAAAGCACAAGATGCTCCAAGGAAACTGCAGCGAGAGCATTTCCACCCCCCTCAATGGCAGAACCTCTTCTGTGATGAAAATTGACATGGAAACTTTGACTCATACAATGGATTTAACAAAACAAGTGGGTCAGAACTGCAGTGGCTAGAGCCACGTTTTGGGTTGCAGGTGGGTCACAGAGTACAGTTTGCAGAGCAGGGGCTGGGGGGAGGATTTGGGTGAACTGGGGGTAGCAGGGAAGGCGGGAGAGGAAGGCTCGGGCCGACCGCTGCAACACCAGCCTTGGGGCACTCTGACTGGTCCAGAGCAGCAGGCTTTCTTTACAAAAGCGACCTGCTCAGGGAGGTGCTGCCAGAGACTCCGTCCAGCAGCCGAGTCCAGGATGGATTAGAGGACGAGGCTGCAGACAGGAGGTTATTGCAACAGTCCAAGGGAAGGATTACCAGGGCCTGATTGCCAGGCGGCAGTGGGAATGGAAAGAAGCAGAGAGATGTGAAAAAAGATTGGAAAGGGGGAAAAAAACTCTGCTTGACTGATTGCACGTCCTTGAGTGAGGGAGAGGAAGGAGCTGAAGATGACTTGAAAGATTTGCACTTAGGCCGTGGGGATTGTGGAGAGAATGCTGCACTGAACGAGAAATAGCCGGAGAAATCGGCCCTCGTTAATTCAAATGTGCCACAACCACGACCTACACACTCGCTCTGCAAACAGAGACTCCTGGGTGGGAAGTTAAGGAGCCCCTCCAACACACGCACACACGTACACATGCATGCACATACACACGCATTCGTCTCTGCGCTCAAGGAAAAGTAGCGGATATCGGCATGTGAAAGCCAGTGCCCTACTTGAGTAAACCCAAGGGTCTGCCCTTAAAACACTGCTGATGAAGAAATCCCAGCCTTTCACCGTTTCAAGGGAAATGTCACTTCCTTTCATCTGCTGACCACGGCTCGATTAAAGACCTTCGGTCGCGCTACTTTCATTCCAGTCCTCAGAAACATTCCAGCGTCCACCTAAAGTGCGGAGACGGCTTAAAATGTTTAGGAACAAGAATCCGGGACCTTGTCAACCACCGCGGCCTGGGGTCTCTGTGATGGAGATTTGGAGCTTTCTAAATTAGAGGAAGCTTCATTCTTCAGAAAGGCCCTTTAAATAGTGACTTAACCCAAAGGAAAAAGAAAATGAAGCTGCGATACTTTTGGTTCAGTCAGAAAAATGGTTCTGACTGCACATTTGCTGCGGAGACTTTCAGGGTAAAGGAAAAATATCAACCTGCATTAGGCCCTAAGAAGTGATACGGTCCTTGGAGGAAAATGTGCTCTTAGGATGGGAAACATCCATTACCGATTCAGCTGCCAGCCAGCTGCGACTTTCAAGTGCTGTGGCTTCAGACAAGTCCCCTTCCGAGGACCATGCGTGCACTGCTTGCTTCTGACAGCTCTGCCATGGGTGGAGGGCACAGCTTCATTGTCAGACGGTGCCACTCTTTGACTCCAAGTGTTGCTTCCTCTTGTAAACTTGGCCAACGTCCCCCGGGAATACAGTACTAGAGGCAGACACACTGTCTCTCCCATCAGCCTGGGAGCTCTCAGAAGGCTGGGACAGGGGTCCCTTGACACAGGCAGATGGTGGGGTCCCAGAGCAATGTCCCCTAAGCCTTTGGCCTTTTCCAACAACTATTCTGGTGCTGCACAGTCAGAACCTGGCAAAGTGGTAGATCACATGCCAGCCAGGACACGGCATCTCAGCCCCTTGTTGTCCTGAGAAGTAAGGGGACCAAGGACTTCCGGGGACCATGAAAATGGGAACCTGTGCTGTGTGCAGGCCAGGGTGTTCATCAGGGAGGAGGCAGGTGCAGGCAGATGCCGCCAGGCTGCTCTCACTGCTGGGATGGTTAAAGGCACGGGCGTGGTCTCAAAACCTGGCTTGGGCTAAAAAAACCCATCTTGGGAACTTTCCAGCTATGTTATTTAAGCTCTTTCAGCTTCGGTTTTCTCATCTGTAAAGTGGGGGGAAAAGACCCAATAGTATGTCTTCAGAGGGGAAATGGTGATGAGGAGGAAAAACCCAATAGTATCAATACTTCTTCGGAGAGTTCTCGTGAGGAGTAAATGAGATGAAGCGCATACCGGATCTGCCACAGTGCCTGGCACGTTGCAGGCACATCACAAATATCTATCGTGATATTTATCCCTAAATTCCTAGTTGTTAGTTTCACCAGCATTTGGGAGGGGCTGCATAAGTACAGCTGCCAGGGAACATGAATTAATGAAGTTAATCCATTTAAGCCAAGAGGTGCAGGAAGGACAGGTAACAGTTTTCTCAAATTTATGTCCTGAATCCCTCCCCAGTTTCCAGCGCCTCACGCCTGGGCAGCACGTGATCGCCAGCCAACTTGCTGGCTCTGAAATGGAAACCTATGTCTTCAAGGCCAAAGCACATGCACCTTGCTTCCACAAAGCAGTGATTTGGTAAACGCACCAAACACAAATGCCCTTAAACCTCACTTCATGATAAAACATCACAAACAGAAGCTATGTCTGTTCCCTACTCACTAAAGAAAGGGAAGTCGTTTTTTTGGCAGAAGCCGTGTTGACATGGGCCTCAACATGGAGGAGTGACCCGTGTCATGCTCTGCACACATGTGAGCCAGCTGCACACAGAGGCAAAGCTGGGGGTCTGTAGGGCTCCCCCTGTCCAGGAAGACATGGCGCGGCCGGCATCATGATTTGAGCCATGTGAGGCTCTGAGCAGAGAACCCGGTTCAGCTGTGCTTGGACTCCTGACCATCAGGAACTGTGAGATGATAAATGGGACTCGTGGCAAGTTGTGGTCATTTGCGATGCAGCAATAGAAAACTAATACATCCTCTGAGATCCAAATCACAGTCATTGAAGGTAGCAACCCTATCTTATTTTAGCTGGTGGTCTTGGCAACTGGCACATAGTTGAATGAATGAATGAATGAATGAGAAAATTTTAGAAAGGCAATACAGGGAAGGGGTTAGGAGCATGGATTCTGGAGTCAGATGACCTGGCTCTGTCACTTACTGGCTGTGTGACCTTGGGCAAGCCGCTTGACTTCTCTAGGCCTTGGTTTCCTTATCTGTAAAATGGGGATAATGAGGGTACTTATCTCATAGGGTTGCCCCTGGAGGGTTAGAAGAGCTAATTTGCATAAATCACCTATGCAGTGCCCATTGTGTGCCAGGAGTTCTATGTGTTAGCTGTCCTGGCTAATTCATGGTGGGGAGGAAGGCAGCCCGGTGGGAACAGGTGATGGGTACAGCAGCAGTGTGTTAAAAGGAGAAAGGGTGGCCTGGGTTCAATGGTCAGCCATGACACCTGGCCATGGGCAAGTCCAGAAACCTCAGTGAACCTCATTTTTCTCATCTGCAAAGTAGAGACAATGATCTTCCAGCCCTACCTGCCTTTCGGGCTGGTAGGCTCAGGTGGGAGAAGGTCCTTGCAGACACTTTGCAAACTGTGAAGCACTGTGCCCTTGTTAGTTGCGGGAAGGGCAGGAGGATGGGAGGAATGGCAGACAGCAGGGGAGAGGGCATGGGTAAAGCGGGGGAGGGGGAGGTGACCATGGGCAGAGGTCAGAGGAGAAGACTGTGGTTGAGCCCCAGGGTCACAGCCTGAGGACGTGTGGGTGTGGTCTGCCCAATGGGCGGCACATGGGGACTACTCTAAGATGATAAGAGACTTCCAGCGGGGACAGCCCCTGGTACATGGTGGGCATTGAATGAGTATTTTAAGAATTACAAACTGAAAAGAACCAAGAAAGACAAAAATGGCCAGCTGACATAGCCAAGGAATTTTAAAGACCCTCATTGCTGAACCTTCCGTCTTCCTTGACACTCCTGTAAACTCAGAATCTCAGTGTGAGAAGCAGATGGTCTCGAGCTGGATGTCTTGTTCTTGGTTATCGTGGCAAGAAGGGATCAAGAGGAAAATGTGTGTTTCCTCACCGGAGCCTGTCCTCAATCTAGAGCATCATTAAATGTTAGAGTTGGGAGGGACCGAAGAATCACCCCATCCAACCCATTCTTACAGATGGGGAAACTGAGGACCAGAGAAGGCTTGGTACCAAGTTCCCAACTGTCTTGGATGCCACATAATCACTGCTCCGCTGGCGAATGGGATGATGGAGTTGAAGCACCCAGCAGGCCCTTAACCTGCCGCGGTCCCCCCACCCCCACACTGGGTTCCACAGTGTGCCCTTTCCGTTCATCCGGCAGACACTCACAGAGCAACTGCTCCACGCCAAGCACCTGGGGGTCAGGGCTGTCCGGCACAAGGCTCCTCGGGCTGTGGGAGAAGCTGCAGTGAGTCCTGGTGAGGAAGCAGGCTCTGCAGCTGGACTGCGGGGCTCGGACTCCCAGCTCTCCTAGCCATGCAGCCTGCACACAGCAGCTTCCCCATGCCTCAGTTTCTGCATCTGTGAGATGAGGGTAACACAACAACTCTTATCAGACGATTATTGTCAGGAATAAATGACATGACACGTGCAAAGTGCTCATGAACACAGGGCTGAACCCTGATGCTGGCCGCTCTCATTGCTATTCCTCAAGAAGCCTCCAGGGGGCAGCACACAGCGTTCTCATTCTCACTCAAGGTAGCTGGGCTTCACTACCTGAGACTGCTTCTGCATCTACTGGGGGGCCCAGTGGGGGGCTTCAATAACCTGTTCTTATCCCAAGAATGAGAGAATCAAGACCTATCCACATCACTCTCTTCCTTCTGGAAAGAGCACAAAGCAGGCAAGACGCCTGAGCCCAGGTTCAGCAGTTGTTCTTACATACAGCACCCTCCTCAAGGACCTTTGTGACCTTCACGAGAAGCCCGCAAGGGGACAGAAATGCGTGAAGTAGGGGGGGGGTACTAGCATTAGCGGAGCAGGTGTCTGCTGTCACCACAAACATTCCCAACCCCCCAGCCTCGAATAGCCATGCACCTTAATTATGCTGCACACACGACCAGAGGCTCCAGGGTAGACCAGGAGACTGTGCTAACATAATGGCTATTTAGAAATTTTTTTTCTTTGCTCTGAATTTCTTTAATAATGTACCTCCAACACAGCTGGTGAGAAATCTGCACAGAGCCAATTACCCAGCTAATTGAGCACAAGGCTACTTTAATACTCTCCGCCTGCTCTGAAGAAGGTAGCGCCAATGCCCCTTGAGGAGGGATTTGGCCATCAAGGCTTCAGGCAGAGGGCAGCGTCAGCACGACTTGGGAGCTGGACTAAGTGGTAAGAACAAAACGGAACTGGTGTGAGGGTAACCAGACTGCACAGACCTGGACCCAAACCGTGGGCAGCCTCCATCAGTCAAGCCCAGAGGGCACGACTGGGTTACATGGACAAGAAAGGAAAAAATTACTAAAAATGGGTCTAATGAAGCTCACTGCATAAGGTGAGTGTCAGCATTTATCAAGTCAATGCAGGGTTCTCAACCCGGGCAATGCTGGCATTTGGGCCAGGTAAGTCTTTGCTATGGGGGCTGTTCTGTGTATTGTAAGATGTTTATAGCTCCTCTACCCACTAGATGCCAGTAGCCCCCTCCCCCCTTGGTTATGACAACCAAAAATGTCTACAGACGTTGCCGGATGTCCCCTGGGGGACAACATCACCCCCAGTTGAGAGCTACTGAGTTAATGTGAAATAAATAACCAGGCATGGTGCCAGCTCTGTAGATGATCATGGTCAACACTGAAATGACAGTGCTATTGAAGACCTGAGATACAGGTGCACGTGTCTACCAGGAAGGATTGCAAAACAACCCCAATTCTTCTCCCCTGGGCTTGGCCATGTGACTTGCTTTGGCCTATGGGATGCTAACAAACATGGCACAGCAGAGGCGTGCAGTTGAGCTTGTCCTCTCTTGCACCTCAGCTATTGCCATGAGAACAAGCCCGGACTGGCCTAATGAAGGATGAGAGACACATGGAACACAGCCCAGCGGCCCCAGCCACCCCAGCAGACAGCCAGACGACCCACAGATATTGAGCATGCTCAGTCAAGATCAGAGAGCCCTCACTGACCACCCCAGACATGTGAGCAATATGGACTTACTTGTGCCACCGAAGGCTTGTGGGTGCTTGTTACACAGCACCACTGCATTAAAAAACCAACTGATACATGAGCATCTATGGGGAACGTGTCATCTTGTGGCATACTTACCACCACCAGGGCTGGGAATACCTGGCTGATCTTGACTGTGGTGTCTGAGAGAGCACGGGAAAGAGGTGGTGGCTGGGGAGGAAGGATTAATTCTGTAGCTGCTGCAGGCTGATTTTTAGCTATGGATTGCACTAGGGGAATGTGCCAGCCTGCCTGTGTCTGAGTGGTTTCTGCCCCCGATTTCTGACTTTCACTGTTTTTTTCCTCGTGGAATCTCAGCTTTGGTTCTTTGGGTAATAATAGATGATTTAGCAACTGTCAGGTACCGGGGCCAGTGAGAGCCTGGAGTGACCTTTCACGAAATGAAGTGTGCAGCTTCCAGGGCATGGTTTTCTGGCGGGTCGGAGAGGTCCCAAATGATTGCAAATGCTCCATTTCCCAGGGCCCAGTTCTCCCTCTAGTCAGGCAGAATAGAACTCCTGCTTTTCAGAAAGCATCGAAAACTTCTATGATGAGAATGATGTAGTTTCAGCATTGTTGGCACCAACCTGAACCCACAAAGGGGCCTGGAGTTTATGCCAAAAACAGAGACAAGGACCGTTGAAACCTGCAGATCGGCTTCCTGATACCTCCCTTTCTCTGGCTACCACTGCCAGCACCCTGGGCCAAGCCACCAACATCTCAGGCACAGGTGACTCTCACAGCCTCCCAGCTGCTCTCCCCACACGTACTCCTGCTCTCCTAACCTCTGTACGGTGTCCTAGGTGATCTTTTAAATGCAAAATGCAAATTAGATAATGTTGATCGTATCTTCATTCAACCCCTCCTCCCAGCTTCAACCCTTCAATGGCTTCTGTTGGCTTTTAGGTTAAGGCCCAAGCCCAGTGCCCGGTCCCTGCACACTTTCTCACCTCATTCTGTTCTCATATTCCCCTTGCTCGTGGGCCTCCAGGCTTCTGGCTTCTTTGCCTTTTGAATTCCCTGCACCATGTTCCTTCTAGACTTAGAATGTGGCTCCCCCCGGCCTGAGCCTCTCCTGTCTTAGCTATCCACTGCTGCATAACTGGTTGTTCCAGACTTAGTGGCTTAAAGCAACACTGAGTGTCTCACGGTTTCTGGGCACCAGGAGTCTGGGTGCAGACTTTTGGGTCCTCTGAGTCCTCTGACTCGGGGTCTTTCGCAGGCTGCAAGGTGTCAGCTGTGGCTGCTGTCATCTCAAGGCTCCACAGGCATTAGATCTGCTTCCCAGCTCACTCTCTTGATTGTTGGCAGAATTCAGTGCCTTGAAGGCGTGGGGCCACCCTAGTTCCTTGTTCTGTGGCCTCTCAGCTCACAGCCCGGCAAGCTGCTTCATCAAAGTGAGCAAGTGAGAGAGAGGGAGAGAGTGTCCCAGAAAGAAGGCAGTCACGGTCCTTTGTGACCTAATCTCAGAAGTGACATCCCATCACCATTGTGGTTTTCTATTAGAGCAAGTCACAGGTCCCATCCCACTCAAGTGGAGATTACACAAAGGTGACAGTGGAGGGGGATGAGGAACTATTTTAGAAGCTGCCTGCCACATCTCCCTTGCCCCAAGGAAATCAACTGTCATCCCCAAACCAAAATGTGGGCCTCACTTATGTATTTCTTCCCTCAATAATTATTTATCAAGGGTCTACCATGTGCCAGGCACTGTTCCCACCCCTGGGCATAGAGCAGGACACACAACAGACCAAGACCTTGCCCTTGCGGAAGTTCCATTCCACTGGGGAAAGACAGACGACACACAAATAAACATGAGGAATGTCCAATGGCGATCACTGCTCTGGAGCAGATGAGGCAAGGGAAAGGAGGACTGGAGCAACCAGAAAGGACCCTCCTCTTCAGATCCCCGAAGGCAGTGAGGCTCGATCCATGCCAGTACCCAGGGGCAGTGCCCTTGGAAATTGGAACAGCCAGTGAAAAGGCCCTGAGGCAGGGACCAGGTCGGCGTAGGCAGAAATAGTAAACAGGAGGTAGTGTGGCTAAGCTCTAACATAGTGGCGAGAGGGAGGGAGGAGAAGGAGAAGGTGAGGTTAGAGAGAAGCCTAAGGACCCTCAGAGCCTCGTGAACCATGGTAGCACTCTGGCCTCTTCTCTGAGTGACAAGGAACCTCTGGCAGGTTTTGAGCAGAGCAGTGATGTCCTCTGATTTATAGTTTAAAAGATCCCTCTGGCTGGCCAGAGCAGAAGCAGGGAGACCAGTGCAGAGGCAGCTTTGTAAATCCAGGAGAGGGACTGGTGGCAGGGACCAGGGAGGTAGCCATGGAGACAAAGAGAAGTGGGGAAATTCTGAGGATTCACCAAAGACCTGCCCTTCTGTTTGGTGGCACTTAGTGCAGTTGTAAATGTGTAGTTCCTCATGCAGCATGCCATTGTTTCCTGACTGTTTCTCCGCTTGAATGTTAATTCTACCAGGGCGGAGGCTGTGTCTGGCATGTCCTCTGCCTTTGAAGTCTGGGAGCCTGGGGCATGATGTGTAATAAGTTAATGGAGGGGAATCACGCTACAGTGCGCAACTCGTGATCTATGCTACAGTAGGGATGCTGTGAGTGAGGTCCCAAAACTTCCCTCAGACGGAGTTCTCATTCCCACCTCTTACTCCTCGTTCTGCTTCGGGCAAGCGCCCTAACCCCTGGGCCTTATGTCCTCATCTGTGAATTGCAGAGCAGAAAACCTTATCTCAGCTGATAAGAAGTGTTGATAAGACACTGCACGTGACACGCATGCCCGTGAGAGCGTTTTCCTCTGACCTTAGGAGTGATTTGTCTCCTCTCGGATGGGAAGGACTGGGGACGCAGGGTTTATGCCGTCCCTTGACTCTGCCCTCGCTTCATATGGTGTCCTGGAAGCAGTGGCCCCCACGTGCTGGCTAGTGTGATGATGACGAACATCCCGAAGGAATGACCAGCCCCCCTTTCTCCCTGCTGAGCCGACTGCGTGGCTTTTCGTGTGTTGGGTGCAGCTTTTGCTTCCCTAAGGAGCACTTGCTCCTTCTCAGAGGTTCTTCTGGGCCACTGGCAGGCTGGGAACTGTCTCGTCAGAGCTCTCATTGGAATTTTTAGTCTTAAGTGTTTCCTGACCCCAACTCAGCAGCTCAGCGCTAGTGGTGGCTTCATTAACTCACCAAAGCCGGTTCCGCTGTGCCCTTCCCCATAAACGCCTTTGGACGTGGAAGACGCACAACTGGAAAGACAAATATCTTGCACTTTATTAATCTGGCCCTTCATTCCAGAATTCTAGCCAAGAATATGGGCTCTGGCGTGAGACTCATGTGGGCTTGAATCTCAGCTCCCGGTTCCTTGGCATGTGCCTTTGGGAAAATCACAGAGGCTCTGCGCCTCTGATTTCTCATCTGTGCCGTTAGGGTGACGACGGAACCACCCCTCCTGCGGTGGTTGCAAAGATCCAGTGAGCAGAGGCAGGTGCGTCACCTGGCACACGCCAAGCCCACAGAACACAGTGTCCGTCCTCATCATCATCATCATCATCACGATCACGTCCTGCAGGTACCACGTGCCTACTAGGAGCCAAGCCAGGGACTCCAGAGACAGAGGGAAATAAGACTTGGTCCTGGCCGTTGAGACACTCACTGGTGGACTTGCTCATTTGAAAGCTCAAAAAGTATCTCTAAACTCAAGGACCTGGTGAGGGTGAACAAAACGATAAAACAAACAAATAAACAAACAAAAAATGACGTGACAGTCTATAGACGACCCAACACCGCAGGACCAAAAAAAGATCTCCTTTAAATGATCATCATTGGCCGCCACCGGCTAAACACTCAGGGGAAAGAAGATGCCAAGGGGTGAGGATGAGTTGCTATTGATTGGATCATGCGACTCATGGATGTGGAGCCGGAGCCATCCGTGCCACCACGTGTGAGCAGAGCCACAGGCTGGCCCCGCAGAGCGGCGTCCCCTGTGCGGCACTGACCGGGGCTTGAAAAAGACCTTTATGTGGCTCTGCCCAGAGACACCGTGTGAAGCCCTCTGATGTCAACCTCATCCAATTCTTAACACTCGGCACATCTGAGAAGACAAGTCCACGGGAATTACTCAGGGAAACAAAACCCTAACATTGCTCCAGAAAGAAGAAAGTTTTTTGTGCTTTGACGAAATTAACAGTTACCAAGGAGGGGAGGGTTTAAATCGGCTCCTCGGTGGGGATCACATTCTGAGGTTGTGAAATAGAGTCAACAGAGCAGAATGTCACTTGTTCCCTCTAATTACCTCTGAGTTCTCCTCACTGGAACTTCAGAGTCGGAAGTCCTAATTTCAGCCCCACTGGGGGCATCCGCGTGGACGTGGGCTCTGGGTGAGCCACGGATTTTCTCATCTGTGGAGAGGCACAGCCGGGTCCCGCAGGGCAAAAAAGGCTTCAGACAGACTGAATGGAGACTTCACGGATGCACTGCTAACGCGTCCTCCACTGGGAAGGAGAAAATCCGAAAGCCTGAGCCACTGGGAAAAAGCAAATGCCACCCTGGCCAGATCTGGAAGCTGCTCAAACTCACGAACCTGGAGTTTCAAAGTGAACACTTTACCACGCAGTTTAATTTCATTAACGCTTGGCAGGGTGATTCATGCCGCAAGCTCCATGAAGGAAAGGTCTGTTTTATTCCTCCCTGCGCCTCCAGAGCCGAGTGCGGTGCTCGGCATGGAGCATTCGTAAATGTTGCATGAACTGTGTTTAATTAAAGAAGAGTGCTGAGGAATGAAACCTAGGGATGTAAAACCTTTATGGACTTTAAACAACTATTCAAAACGCTGTTTTATGATTTCAGCGTAAACAAGTCGGAAACATATGGTCTAGGTTTCCTGATCGTTGACATGACAGACAGACAAACGCAGGAGACCAGCGGGCCTTGGAGCAGTCTCAGAGTGTGCAAAGCATCCAAAATGGTGGCCGATGGCTCCAGAACGCTACAGAAATGCTCAGGCTCTTCAGTGGCAGGATAGGGTGAGCTGGAGAGTCAGGTTTGGAAATGAAAGGAAATAAGGATTCCAAAGAAAGAGCCACACCACCATCAAATGGCTTTGGAGAATTCTGGAAAAGAGACCTGCTAAGACAAAGAGGCCAACGGCCAGGAGAACTCCCAGCCTGGAATAGTTCTCAGCATGGGCGGCGGCTCCCCACGCTGGAGAAGGCGTTACACTGCATCCATGTTTATTGTCACGTTCACTTTCTGGCCCTTCACCAGATGCTGTGGTGGGGTGCAGCCGTCACCACCTTTATCCTCTCCTGTACTTATTACCTCCAAATGTAATGTCCTCCCCCAGTTCAGTGAAATCGTAATGTCCCCGCCCACCCTCACTGAGTGGTGTCTTGTGCTCACAATTCAACCCAACAGACCTCCCCACCACAGTTCACCCCCTCCGTTGTACCAAAACTCCATTTTACACACTGCTCATGACCCGGTGACACCCAGGCGAAGGTTCTCACAGGCCGACGCACACTGGTTAAAGACCATCGGGGAAGGGGAGCTGACTTTAGAACATGCCATGCCATCCGTGGCCTCTGAAGTTGCTGGGGGATGAGGGCATGGCACCAAAGAGAGACCAAGAGGGAGGGTTTTATCTTAGCAGGAATTTCATGGCTCTAGAGAAAACTCAGCCCAGATTATTGTACACCATCTTCCAATTCCTGGGGGTGGGTATGAGTGGGCAATTTGTACCAGTCTCTGTAAGAGAAACAGCCCAAAGGGCTTCCTGTATCAGTCAGGCAACAGGAAGCAGGTGGCACATTCAAACTAGGATGAAGTGCTTACTAGAAGGTGTTGGGGAGCGGGGGACATTATGGGCTGGATGGTGTCTGCCCCTCCTCCCCAAATTCACATGTCGAACCCCAACCCTTGGACTCAGAATGTAACTATGTTTGAAGATAAGATCTTTAATAGGTGACAAAATCAGAATGAGGCCAGTGGGGTGCGGTCCTAACCCAATCTGACTGGTGTCTTATAAGAAGAGGAAGAGACACCAGGGACAAGTGTGCAATTTGCGCACCATGTGAAGAGGCAGCAAGAAGGTGGCCGTCTGCAAGCCAAGGAGAGAGGCCTCAGAAGAAACCAGCTCTGCTGACACCTGGATCTTGGACTTCCAGCCTCCAGGACTGTGAGAAAATGAATTCCTGTGGTTAAGCCACCCGGTCGGTGGTACTTTGTTATGGCAGCTAACACAGGAACCATGCAGAGTAGTGCTCTTGCTGGGAGCTAGGAACAGTGGAGCTGTCCACCTGTGAGCCTAAGAGGGTAACCAAAGAAAGGGCCGGGCAGAGCAGGCTGCCCTGCAGTGACCTTTGGTGGAGGGAGCTGGAGCAATGAATACCTTGACCTCGCCTCCGCTTCCTCCTGTGCTCCCACCCCGACTCCACACTGGCTGAGCCCACAGATGCCATCGGTACAGGTCCCCTCCTGTGGCAGAGACCAGGGGACAAGGGCAGAGAGCAGCCCTGGAGGAGTAAATGGAAAATCCTTCCAGACACAGGACGTGGAGACTTCGTCCCTGAAGCAAAGCATGTGATGGTGTGACCCTGTGGCCTGTCCTGCGGAGTACGGAGCCCTGGGTCTCTCTCACTGATGGCTTGTGCCCCGGAGCCGAGGTCCACAGCGGCGACCCGCAGGGCGTGCGTCAGGTCACTCCACTGTGCTCCCCGGACACACCTATTGGTTCTGCAGAGGAATGACTAGGTTTTCCAAATGCACACAAGTGGATCTTGCAATATGGCGAGGTTTTAGTGACACCGTGGCATTCCAAATTGACCTGGCTCACTTTGTCCCTTCCAAAGGTGCTCTGTTTGACTTCGTGGTATGACGGAAAGTCTAGAACGTTGTCCACTGCACCCTGCGCTATAGAACCACTGTCTAACAGGATCCTCACGGTAGCCGGGTAACAAATCCCCGTGGATGGGGGACACTTCTCCCCTAGTCTTGATATTTCCTTCCATGGGAGGGTCATTGGCAGATACAATCTTCTATGTCCCTCTCCTCACTTGTTCCACTCTACCCCAGGGGAGGGAGAAGGACTTACTTGATGGGCGAGTTTGGAAGGAGAAATGCATAGCCCACCACTCCTTCCTCTCTGTTCTCTTTTGAGGGTGGGCTGCCTTCTTGCTCCTCCAAGATCTGACACTGGGGGATGAGCCTGCCCGTCCTGGCACCCAGGATGGGGAAGCCCACTTGGCTCTCACATGCAAGCCACCTTCTCCCAGCCCCGCTGTGTCCTCTTCTCTGGAAAACTGGTCAGCCTGCTCTAGACCAATATCCATGACGTGTGCTATATAAGGAGCCTGTAGTTCGTAGGGTGTAACCTCAAAGACCCCAGCATACAACTTAGTTCAAATCCTTGCCCTACTATTTACACACTGTATGACCTTAGGAAAATGTCTTACCCTCTCAAAGTGTCAGTTTCCTCATCTGTAAAATGGGAATAGACAATAGTCCTTTCCTGATAGTATTATTATTAATCTTACATGCTTAGCACAGTCAATGTCTGGAACATAGTAAGCAAAAAATTTCCAACCCCTAAAATTAAAATGATGGTGGGGGTAGGTGGGGTTAGTGGGTGAAGGACAGATTTCAGGTATAAATTCCTGTTTTTTTAATTCTCAGGGAAAAAAAGAAGTAAAAAAATAGTAAGGAATGAAAGAAATGAGGGTGATGCTAGAAGGTGGTTATAGACCAAAGGCACCCGTTAAACACTTTAACAGAGCACATCAAAAAGGCCGTTTTACATTTTAATTAAAATGATCTGTTGCCAGGCTCTCAGAGAGCAGAGACCAGAAAGAAAACCAAAGAGGAGGGCCCTGACCCACCACCCACACCACCCCTCACCCGTGATAAACACCGCTTTCCCCACTCCGGCTCTGATATCAACAGGGATCGTGAACGGGGCTTCGCGGAGAGCCTATGAAGCCCTGAGATTGTGTGCAGACTGTTGTGTGTTTTCATCATGTTTGGTGGTGAAGGGGACCACTTATGCCTCCTGGCACTTTGTTCTTAACCTTTTTGGGAGTCATTAAACCCATAAAACCCTCTGAGGATGTGACGAAAGCTGCAAACCCTCTTCACAGAGAAATCAACACACACACACACACACAATTTTGCAAACAATTTCAATATGTTCCAGAAACCCTTGAGCCCAGCCAAGTTTTCTAGGTTAAGAATCCTGCAAGGAGATTTGCTTCCCCAACTTTCTGAGCTGCCCAGGCCTCGGGGGTCTTTGAAAAATTTAGGCCCCAAAGAGAAATGAGAAGCAGACAAAGAACACAGCCCCTCCCCCCACCGCTCCTCCCCCTCGGTCTTGTCCTCTGAGCACCGGTAGTGAACACACCGACAGCAGGCCCATCTGTTAATATGGGGAAATCGACCAGGATGTCCCATAGAGTGTCAGAGAGCAGGGAAGGGGCCTCCACACCAGTGAGCGGACAGTCCGGGAGGCAGAGACGCCAAGACAGGAGGGAAGGTAGGGTGGGCCCGACACAGGTGGGTGAGGCGGAGGGAAAGTGTGCAAGGAGGCAGAGCCACTGCGAGATGGCCAAGGGGACAAGTGCCTGTCTGCCTGTGGAACTTGTTTGGGCATGGACTCCTGGCGGAGAGTGTCTGCAGGGTACTGCTCTGGTTTTCAAAACTTATACCAAGGATCCATGTTTTAAGTTATATACTCATGCCAAAGGGCATGGACAGGCACATCTTTTGAAAAGTCCAATAAATAAATAGCAGGTGTAATTGAAATCTGCTCTGGCATCTTCATTCAAACAAGACTTCCCTCTGATGTCCGCTCGTGTTGGTCCGGCCCCTCTGATCGTGTTGCACTTCCCGTGGAGAGCAAGGACAGGAGACAAGAATCGTCCAGAATTGACCTGGATCCACCCTACCCAGTTCCAAGAGGGGCTTATTCCACGCTAAGATGGACCCACTGCTCAAGTTCCCTTCTCGCTGGCTCCCTCCTGGCCGTGTGAACAGGGTTGTGAAAACGGGATGAGCGGGTGTGAGAAAGCCACCCCGCCTGGAAGGCTTGTCTGTGTCCTCGCTGCCTCAGGCCAGCCACGCCGTTGCTTTTTCGGATATGAGCCAGGCGCACACGCTCAATGTCTGTCCCAGTGACATTTTCAAGCAGAGGGTGGGTGTGTGCACACATTTGTCACTACAATATTTTTTTCCCAGTTGAAACATTTGATTCTCTTGAGTAGTAAACAAATGCCACTGTCAGACACTGGGAGAATGGCAAACAAACCAGGGCAGTGAGCACGGTCTCTGACTGTTTCATCCATCAGGTTAGAGCAAATTTTCAGAAATGACTTGGGCAAGTCACCCTCCTTCCCGTGATGTTGCCAACTGTGTCACCCAGGAGCCTTGGCATTGCCATTTAGGATTTTCAGAGACTTTCATGACCACGACTCTTTCCTACAGCCCATAAGGCCCTATGAGATCTGGCCTCTTTCCAGCACACCCCTCTCTACCCCTTGCTTGTTAAGATCAGACTGCACTGTTCTTTCAACACACCATACTTGTTCCTGCCTCAGGGCCTTTGCACTTGCTATTTCCTATGCTGGATGGCTCATTCTCTAGATGTTTGTGTGGCTCACTCTAGTAAGTGCTGGGCTGACTCACGTCAGCTCCCGAGAGCTGACAGTGCACATCTCTTCCTACGACATCAGGAGGACAGCTTGAAATCAGCCATGGTGGGAGTATTTACACCATGGAAATTGGAAGATGCTGTAAATCGGGGATTTTTTTTAAGAGATGGTTGTTAAACACTGATTAGTACATCACTCACTGGTTCTTTCTCATCATTCAGGGTTCAGCTCAAATGGCACCTCTTCCAAGAAGCCTTTGCTACTCCTCAATGTAAACAAGCTTCTGCCCATCATCACTCTCTTGCAGTGCCTGTTTTTGTTGTTGTTGTGGTTTTGACAACTCTGCTATTTGTTTGTTGCTAAGTTTTGGGAAGCTATGTCCCTTCCCCGCCGTAGCCTGTGGGAGAGCGGCCACCAGCCAGCTGTTACCACTGTGTTCCCAGAGCCCAGCACAGGGCCAGGCACAACACTCAATGCACATCTGTGGACGTGAACATGCAGTGCCAATAAGCTCTTTCTTTCGAGCCTCTGGATAACCAGGAAGGGCTCGGAAGGAGCAAACACACCTCCTGGGCCTTCCAGGCATGGAGTCCAAGAGCATTCCAGGTTCTCTTTGGGTCCCATCTAAGATCCATGGGATCATCCTGCCTTTTCGGTTTGCCAACGAGGACAGCTCTCCCGGCTACACTCTCATCTCCTCATTGTTCATCGACGATGTCATGATCCTGGACCTCAGGTCAGGGACTTCTCTGGGGGTTTGGGTTTCACTTCTGTCCCTGTTGAAGGGCACCCAAGGGTTGTTTTCTGCGGCTTTCTCTCCAGGTATGTGCTACAACCAGAGGATAGAAGAGCAGAGATAAACAGAGCTTATCTTGTACAACTCCTTGTTTCACCTGTGAAGCCCCCATGTCCTTGTCCCGGTCAATCCAAATGTTCTCGTTTTCTTTTTTTCAGGGAGAACCAGTGGAGACACAAATTGCACTCATTTGCTGTGTGCTGTCAGGATTGGGGTCTGCCAACTCCAGGTGTTTGGACATTCTTTGCATTTTAATTCAGAAAACTCGGTCCACCCATTCTTTTGCCCCATGCCAAGTTCTGGGAACAGGGATATAAAACAGGCTGCTGCTGGCCCCTGAGGGGTTGATGTTTTAGTGGCAGAAGTACATGGGCATGAAGGATTCTGCCACCACGAGACAGCTCATGCTGAGTGCCGTCACTAATGAGGGTCTCCCAGGTACCAAAGAATAATTCCAAACGAGAAACACTGGACGACTTTGAGAAAAAGATGGCATTTGAACTGGGCCCTGAGAGACGAGCTTGCTGAAGCCCCAGAATTATTTCCATATGCCATGGGAAGGCCTCAATCCAGCGGCCAGCCAACCCCAAGAGCAAATGGACAGCAGCCATCCAGATGGGATGGCAGAGGTCTCAGCAGATGTCTGGGTGCACAGATGACCTCAAGGAGCAGATGCCCCCACCCGACAACCTTTGGGCACTTTAAA
The DNA here is from genome assembly GCF_000956105.1 of Propithecus coquereli. Taxonomy (NCBI): domain Eukaryota; kingdom Metazoa; phylum Chordata; class Mammalia; order Primates; family Indriidae; genus Propithecus; species Propithecus coquereli. The sequence continues at coordinate 2,726,087 of NW_012153840.1, forward strand.
CACCTCCCCGCTCCCACCTGAATTGGCTGGTGATACATTCCCAACACTCTGGCTAGATATGGGGGCTCGAATCTGAAATCAAAGCTGGATGTACTATAGGGAAATCTGTAAAACGTGGACAAGAAATGTCACTAATTTCACAGATGGGCATTCATACTCGTTCCACAGGTATCAGGAGGCTCTGAACAGCCTTTGGGTGAAATACTAGAGAAACAAAGACACAGATAAGCCTCAGGAACTTGGCCAAGGCTTAGCTGACCTTGCCTCATACTCCAGAGATAGGGGACTGGGATTTTCTGGCAACTCTACCTCAATGACTCTCACTGCTGCCCCTTCCAAAGGGTCTGTGCTCTGGAAAGCAGCTTCTCTGCTGGGTCCTTTGGCGAGAACCGCATTGGAAGGAGATGGAGGTAGAAGAAAAGGCAGGCAGCACCCAGGGGACCAGGCCAGAGGCCACAGTCACAGGGCAGCGGGGCTGAGCCTCCGAGACCACAGTCTCAACACAGGAAACCTGAAATCTCCAAGCTTCCGAGCAGAGCTTCCCTTTATCAAAAAGGAGCTTTGTCTCTGGGCCCCTTTAAACCAATACTCTTTCAATGGACTGAAGTGTTTTATGGATCGTTAAATTATGGGGTGGGAGGAAGGAGCGGGGAGGAGGAGGGGGACTCGGGAAGCCGCTGCCCACTGATGATGCATCCTAAGTGGTCATAAAGCCACAAGAGAGGAGAACGTAAATCAGTGAGAAAATGGGATTCCAAAATAAAGCCTTCAACGTACGGTATTTACTCTCCAAGAGAACAGAGATGATTAAAAATAAAAAGGGAAATGGGTTATGTTTCCAGATGCAGCAGAGTTGTGTACGGTTATAAAGAGGAGGACAATAGTTCCTTAACATCACCGTAGCCCGTACTTGCTAAGCCGATACTTAACCCTTCCTTTTCTTTGTCATATGGAAAGGGGTGTTGACTCTCAGAAATATCATCTGGACCAAGACTGTGAACCCCAGGACCCCCACCTGTCGGCAGCTGCATTTACTTGGCTCCTGTCCACTATTTCTCAGCCTTCCCCTTCCTCTCCTGCAGGCTCTGCTGCTCCTGGCTGAGTTCATGAAGGCCTAAGCAGTGGTTCTCAAGGTGTGACCCCTGGACCAGCAGGAGCGCTTACACCTGGGAGTTTGTTAGAGGTGCTGACTCTCAGCCCCGTCTCAGACCCGCCACATCAGGAACTCCAGCGGTGAGACCCAGACATCTGGCTCT